>NC_062198.1:7145744-7163244 GCF_912470025.1 Vespa velutina | reverse complement strand
ATACGCATAGGATTCTTAAAGGAGGAAGACGATTCGACTGCTCGCGGCAAAATGGCCGACGATATCGTCTTTGTAGAAAGATGTTTGAAGACGTTTCGGTTACGTCTAAAAGTTACGTTGGAAAAATAAAAGCGTAGCGATGATACGGGAAAAGGGTTGAAAACATTTCAAGAAAGGTTCGTATTACTTGTGTATATATATATATAAAATCTTTTTCTTCGATTTTTCTATCAGATCGTAATACAATACGTAAAATTGTGAATTTTTCCTTTTACAATTCATATTCTTTCGGAAATACAACGATTTTGGGAATATCGACGGAGTAACTACGTGGAAAAAGAAAGAGGGAGAGAGAGAGAGAGAGAGAGAGAGAGAGAGAGAGAGAGAGAGAGAGAGAGAGAGAGAGAGAGAGAGAGAATATAAGAAAAGAAAGAAAATGGAGAAGAAAAAGGATAAGAGGATAGCAAAAGGAGAAAGGAGAAAGAGTAGCGGCACTTGTTACAGTACGTGTGAAGCGAGTGAAAAGGGTGGTTGAAAGTGGGCTAAGATGACGAATAGGGTGAGACGGCCAAGTGTTTCATTTATGCGCACACGGGTCGAGCCTTTCGCTCGATTGGCGCGTATATAAAGAAGAAGGACGGGGAGAAAAAAATGCCCTGGAAGAAGAGTGGAAATAGGTGAAAAAGAAGAAGGTGCACGAAAGGGTACTAAAGAGAGAAAGCGAAAGAAAGAGAGAGAGAGAGAGAGAGAGAGAGAGAGGGAGAGAGAGAGAGAAGGTGGTAGGAGGTACGTACTTTCGATCGAAGAACGCAAAGGAAGGCAAATTGTTGCCACGGTGCTCCACTTTCCAAGCGATTTCTCTGGGCGAGCTTGGAAAAAGTGTGGACTCCAATTTGCCAGAGATTCGCGCTTTTCAGCATCTCGGTTACGAGGTTACGTGGAAAGCATGCTGTTACTTTGAACACGCGATACGTTTTGAACTAGACGAAGTACGCGCTAGGGACCCTAGCTATCTTCCCTTTCTCCCAACCAACTGTATCGACCCTCCACTTTTCTCCTCTACCATCGACAACGATATCGAGCACCATCGCCAATATCGATTCTTTTCCCATCGTAAAAACCAAGATAGAAATGCTATCTATGATTGTGCGCTTTGCCGATACGCAATCAGCCAAATGTACTTTCGTGTAATGGCTGCCGGTGTTGCCGTTGTCGATGAATACATTAATGCCAGAGTAGGTACCTATCTATATATCTATCCACCTACCTACCTACCTACCTACCTACCTACCTACCTATCTAACGACAAAAGTATTCGGGCGAAAGTGTACCCATGTGAAAACGACTCTCTTTTTAATGAAATATTTACATATTTCTATACGAGTTCTATGCGTAGATGGTCGATCGATTTTTCACTTATTTTGATTACTTTAATTTTTCCCGTAACGAGAGATCGTTTTTTCCCCGAACGAATTCTCGTTTCCATGTATATGAGTTCCATCGACAAAAAAAGAAAAAAAAAAAAAAAGAAAGAAAGAAAAAAGAAAAAAGATCGAATTATATTTTATTTCTCAAGTTTCTGGTAAATTTCGTTTCTCGACATTTACTTTTCTACGATACGTGAGCCGAAAGAAAGAAGTATAAAAGGCGGGAGGGGGAGGAGTAAAATATACGCGCTAGCTTGCGAGCGTTCATCGATGCGCGAAATATCTTCCGCAAAGTCTAAATGATATAAGAACAAACGTCACTTGCTTTTGCTCGGTTGAATCGTGGGAGCGTGTAAGCGGAAAGGCAGTTTCCTCTCGATTCGTCGATTCGTTTTATGTATTTCCCGAACTCTCACCGACTGGAAAATATTGTAGAAAATATAAGAGGCGTACATACAACGTGGAATGGAATAAATTTAATCTTCGAATATGGTCGAGTCTCCAATCGTTCGAGAAATGACTATCGACGTTTTACACTTTTTTTTTCCCCTCTCTCCCTTGTAACATCGTCTCTAATTTAAAACGAGCACGAAACAGAATCGAAAAGATCTATGTATGTAACTATAGCACCGTTAGTAATACATACGCTGAGGATTAAAAGTTATATTTAAATATTTATAAATGAAAAATATCTTTATTTTTAGAAACAAAGATAAAAATTTGTAAAATTTATATTAATTAGAATTAGGTTTTAATTATACACCGTATCTATAAATTTGTCAATTCTCTTTTAGATTCCCCGTGCACAATAATAAAAGCTTATAATGCATAAACTCATAGCATATTTGAACGTCGCAGCATATTGTATTCGAACCTACCATAAAATTCGAGATTATTAATGAACCCACGTACGTCCAGAGAACACGCTAATGATCCTATTAATTGATTTGTCGCGCGCACGTTATCAAGATTTCATTTTAAAAATTGGATTTCGCCTGTCCGAACGAGCACGTAATTGTCCACGATGCGACGAGAGCGATTTAAACGGAATCATTGGACGAAAATAATTTTTCATTGCTTTCTGAAAATATGAAATTTAATAAAATATTCATTAAAAAAAAAAAAAAAAAAAAAAAATATATATATATAGTCATTTTCACGATGGTCTAAGTACCTAATATGTACCTAATAATTACATGTTCAAAACGTTATAAAGGACGCTCGTATATGTCAAAATTAATTCTGAAGTTAATAAAACAACTACGACGATATAAGTTTCGTTCATTCTAAACATATTTACGCACGCAACATATAAATGCACGCTAGCGTTGAGTTACTATTAGTCGATAGAAATTTATGATCGGTATTTCGTTAATAAAGATTTGCCAATTCCTACTCCGAACGGCGAATACCAAAAGGAATCTCTCTCTCTCTCTCTCTCTCTCTCTCTGTCTTTCTCTCTTTGTTCATCGCCTTATTTCCTTTCTCATATTCAGGAAGGAGGAGGACTTTGATTTTCAGATAACTTTGAGAGTACAATTACTAACAAAGCGGCATGTGCTAGGGAAGAACGTGCTGGTAAGAGTGCTTCGAAACATCTCGTTTCTCTTAGAAGACTATTACGTGTATGTATGTATATAAGAGAGAGAAGAGAGAGAGAGAGAGAGAGAGAGAGAGAGAGACCTTATGGTTATGCGCGAACCGTACACTCGACAAGAGAAATCCTAGATAACCGACCACTAATTCGAGAGTTGCTCGCCGACGTACACGAAGACGTGCCTGCGGGTTCGGTCTCTCTTGCTCGGTTGAACGTTTGGCTCTTCAACGAAGGGTGCTCGGCTAATTTCGAAAGACGATGCAGGTAAGATAGAGAGAGAGAGAGAGAGAGAGAGAGAATGGTAGTACATCAGGGTGGTTTTGACCGACCTATGGTTTGTTTATACGATAAGGCAAAGATGCCTAAAGGGAATAATATAGAATAAAATTAAAAATCAGTAAGATCGGTACATAACAAGTTTATTAAGCGTTTCCAATATGAAAATAAGTTTTCTCCTCTGATTTAAGAAAAAAAAAAAAAAGAAAAAAAAGAAAAAAAAAAGGAAAAGAAAAGGAAAAGAAAAGAACTTGCAAATGATGTACTTTCGTAGAAGAGGATATTAAATTTAGTTCGAAGACAAGACAGAGATTCACCGAGAGGAAGAAAGAGAAACGTGCTGCTTGACAACGTAGAGACGGAGCTGACGGGACGAGCAAAAGTAACTCCGTTAGATACGGTCAGAGACAACGTCTGAATTCGCAAAAAGCAAATTCGTTGGATGTTATATCTCTTGATGTCTGATATATATTTATCGAGCAGATATATATATATATATATACATATATATATATATATATGTATGTATGTATCTATGTCTGGGTTTCTTTGAATATAGTATATCAACGAATATAGTGTACGTTGCATCCTGTCCATTCATAGGAATACCTCCTATGTACGTATGTTATACGTGGATATAACAACCATATATATCTTATTCTCTAGTGGCGTTAGTATTCGTAATATCTCGTTTGATCCTGAGTATTCGAGGGTTAAGAAAATACATCGTCCTTTCCTCGCAACTTCGACAACTTTGTCTTTCTCTTTTCTATCGTTCTTTCTTCTTCTGATACTCGATGACTGACTGCTTTGCTGAAACGATTTTTGCTGACTAACGGTCTACCCTATTTCTTTTCCTCTCTCTCTCCCTCTCTCTATCTTTCTGTCCGCGTCTTTTTGCACCGACCGTCAATTCGTTCTAGCACCTCCGGCAACGATGGAATTTCGATCGACAGATTAGAAGCGGAGCGCGCAAAGCCTCACCGCGAAGGAGTAGTCCACAGTACGCGCAATACTCTCAAGGGATCCGCAGTAGGAAGAAGGAAAAGGGTCGAAGGGATTTTCTTCGTTTCTTCTCTTTCTCCTTTTCTTCTTCCTTCTTCCTCCTCCTCCTTCTTCACTTTTTTTCTTTTCTTCGTCGTCTTGGGACTCTCTATATCGAGTTCGAGTAGTGCAAGAGGATAGAGTGCACGATTCGAGAGTTCTTTTCTCGCTTAGACTTCGTACTAACTCTCGAGGGTTGCGATAAATGAGACGAGAAGTCGAAGGCCCTCTTACATTGATTCACGATGCCAAACTTTACTCTTTTGCATTTCGACGTATTTAATTCCGCGCTTGATCTCTCTTTATTTTGTTTTATTTTTTTTATTTTTTATTTCTCTCTCTCTCTCTCTCTCTCTCTCTCTCTATTTATACATATAATTATCTTTTATATTTCACTTTTTCTATTATTGAGGAATAGAGGAGAAAAAGAAAAAAGGATAATAATAACGAAAACGTTCAAAAATATTAATTTTTGAAGAATGATTAATTTTTCACCGAGTTGAAATAGGTCTCTCTTTTTCTACTTTAAACGCAGAATAGCACTTTGTATGTTCTTCTTTTTTCTTTTGTTTTTTTTTTCGTCTTTTTTCCTCCCTACAAAAAATGTAAAAATAGCGTACGATGTGATTCATATGGCCGGCCTTTCGTCGTGATTCTCCATTATATCCGTCGCATTGGACCAACGCGAAATATTACATGTAACAAAGAGAGGAAGACGCATAAAGTAGTCACGAGTTTCGGCCAGATTTCTCTCTCTCTCTCTCCCTCTCTCTCTCTCTCTCTCATATTTCACCTTTGTTCGCGTACATTAGTGATTATGATGAGACGAACTGGCGCATAAAAACGAATCGCAAAATTATTCATCAAAGAGACTTTTCGTAATTGCTCGTTGGATTGTAAATTAAAATAATGATCGATCGAAATTATCTTTATATCCATGAAAAAGTGTAAATTAATATAATTGAAATTTTCATTGTTGATGTTGTAAAGAAGGATCGGTCATTGATAATATTAATAATTACTAGATAATCTTTTCTCTGATAATATTATAATTTATGTGAATAAGTTACGCTCAAAGCAACGGATTCATCGAGTTTCTCATATTATTATTCAAAGTTACTCTCGACGGAGCAATCGTTACATAACGAATTAAAAAAATTTGTTAAACGAGAGGTCGTTATTACGCCTTTGACGGGAAATCTTGTAAGAGGAGGAGTAAAAATATAAGATCTGAAGAGCGGAGATCATTTTAATTATATTTCATCTCGGCTTCAGGCGTAGACCCTGAAGCATCAAGAGACTTAATCTCAAGAAAATCGATTTGTATAAATGAATACAGGTATCTACGGTACAGCTGAGCGCCCTAGGCGATATTTAACGAGAATTAATTACTTCTACGCCGATAATTCGTTCTAATTACGTTAATAATATTCAAAAAACGAGCGCCTTATCGTCTATCTCATAAAGAACAGAAATTATGATTGTAAATGACGTTTAACGATATAAATTAAAGAGGAAAGGATATAAAAGAAAAGTGAGATTTACTCAAATAGTTCGGGGAGTAAAACGTTTCAAAGGATTCCCTGTTGTTTGGAACATACACAAACATACACACACATACACACACACACACACACACACACACACACTCTGGTAGCTTTGAATGGATTTTTAAAGAGGTAGTACACTGGATCGATTTGCGATCGCATTTAATCAAACGAGACAGTATATCAAAGGGACGAACGGAAAGGATTGTCTAGCGATAACATACGAAAGTCTCTTTGCGGTAAACGTGTCGTCTATCGTCGAATTACATAACACATCCCTTCCACCGTTTCTCGATGTATCACATTCGAATCCTGTATACTCCATTGACAATAAGAAGATGAAGAAGAGGAAAAGGAAGAAGAAGAAAAAGAAGTAAACAAAAGGAGAAAGAGAGAGAGAGAGAGAGAGAGAGAGAAAGAGCCGCGTGTGAGAATTGTGCCCGATTCTCGTACATGCCACGAGAAAATAAGAATCCTGAAGCGTCGACTAGAAACGAGACTTGAGACGTTTCGAGATAAAGAAAAGGAATTCTTTTTCCGCCTTCTATCTTCCTTCTTTTACTTTTTTTCTCTCTCTCTCTCTCTCTCTTTCTCTCTTTCTTATTCTCTTTTTCCAAGAATCCATTCTCTCCGTCTCCCTTTGACGATTCAACGTGTAAGCTAGTAGTAAGTATACTCTCTCACCTGCACTCCAGAAGCGCGTTCTTGCCCCTCAAGGTGTACGATGGGACATTTATACGTAGTAGCTTCAGAGCGGCGACTGTAACATAAAAAAGAGCAAAGATGCCCAGGTGAGAAGAGAGAGAGAGAGAGAGAGAGAGAGGGAGAGGGAGAAAGAAAAAAAAAAGAAAAGCAAATTAATTCCATTCGTAATCTTAATTTCTTCGTGAGGTATCACCGACATTCCACTTTTATTCTTGTCTCCTCTATCTCTCTCTTCTCTCTCCCTCTCTCTCGGTTAGTTGTTTTTTTTTTCTCTTTTATCTCTCGAGCTTTACGATCTTAGTTAAGAAAGATATTAAGATTACAAACGAATTAATTTTGTTTTCCTTTTCTTTTATCCTTTTCATCATCTTTTTCCTTTTATTTTGAACAAGTCACTCGGTACATAATGTGGCTATTTTTTTTTTTTTACTCGATTTTCTTAACAAATACTTATTACTTTCGTTCGTCACCAGGAAGAGATTAAGAATTTTTTCGATCGATTCTAGGATTGTACACACAAGTGTCTTTCTATGCTCCTTTCAATTTCGAAATCGAAAAAATCCTTGACCCTTGGGTCAAGCAATGACGATACAATGGTGGGACTTTAAAAGAGGTTCTCCTTCGAACACTCGACCCCATACAACAAGCTTTCTTTTTTCTTTCTTTCTTTTTGTTTCTTTTTTTTTTTTTTTCTTTCTTTCCCCGACCTTCGTCTCGAGCCTTGAACACATCGGTGACAAGGGTATACAAGTTTGGAAAATTGTAATACGGTTGTACTACGAGTATCTTAGGAAGAGTGGATCGGAAGTGGATCGTGCTAGATGTTCAAACAATGCTTCGCGAGATCTATTGTGAATGTCTTTTGTGAACATCTTCGTATTCTTTCTATCTCCCTCCCTCCCTCTCTCTCTCTCTTTTTTTGACTTCCCTCCTACGTAGATACTTCCTCAACCAAACGCGTTTTATCGATCCCTCGAACGGGACTTTAATAATAATGCATTGCGTTACTATACGTATAATATCTCATTGATAATATCTACTTACTTTGCTATATATATATATATATATATATATATATATATATATATATATATATACATATACACAGTAGTATGTACACAGACAGCAGATATATGTATAAAATTAGCATTCTCAAACAAATCTTAGCAATTCTTTCTACCAATGATTCTACTCGCAATCAATGCAAATCATACGAATTACGAAGAATCGTTCCGCCGACTATATTTTACCTCCTACAATTCTATCCCTTCTTTTTCTCCTCCCCTCCCCTCCTCCCTATCTCCCTTCCAACCATCCATCGGATTATTCTAATCGTACGATTTGTATGCCGGTCATTTTGAAAATCTTTACGCCCCATAAAACATGCTGGAAAGAGAAGAAAAAAAAAAGGAGAAAGAAGGAAAGAAAGAAAGAAAAAAAAGAACATTGGTTATGCGAAATTAGTCAGTGGAATAAGACGATCAAATAATAAAGTTAATAATGAAGAACGTTTCTCATTAAGATATACGAGAGAGAATAGTATTTTTCTTTCTTATGACAGTTAAATAAAACTCTATTGTACCGTGTATAAGATGTGTCCAGACAAATTAAAAGGGCTTCTTTAATTAAGTTCCATGGTATTTCCCTCGTAATACAATACGAATATCTATTTTAATGAAACTATTTTGTGCTGAATGGAAGTAAAGGAAATTTGTAAATACAGTGTTGCTGAAGATTTAACTATGAGATATACTATCGTTTCGTGTTAAATATTCCTTATGTTGGATTATATATTGTTATAGTAAATAAACATATTGTTTCGTATCTTTTATTTACTTTACGATAGAATGAGAGAGAGAGAGAGAGAGAGAGAGAGAAAGAGCGCGAGATAAAGTCGAAATTTTCTCTTATTTAAGGAACACAAAAAAATAATCGAAACGCCGTAGCAGCTTTTTCTGCTCTATCTTTTTCATCAGGGTTGAAATGCACAACTATCGAATCTAGCGTTACTTTGTTATTTCCCTTGGCGAAGGAATCTTCAGCCATCGAATAAGTCGATACACGAATTCAATTTTCAGTGATTCCTTTCTTTTTTATCTCTTCTGTTCTTTTCTTCTTTCTTTCTTTCTTTCTTGTTCTCCCTTCTTTTTAAAGCAAAGAATGGCGAAATGTTCCTTTTTCCGAGGAAGCACGAAATAAAGAATCGTTCGAGAGTAAGCACGTACATGTATAAACGTGTGTGTGTGTGTGCGTGTGTGTGCGTGTGTATGAATACACGAAACCATTGTCACGTTTTTTCCTTTTATGTTGCATAAATTATTCGAGAGACTCGATTTCACTTTTTTCTTTGTGTAACTTCTTTGACTTCTTTTCATTAATACGCGTAATAAGAAAGAAATACTCGTTATATTTCCAGACATTTTTGATCGTCCTTCGTTATAACAAAGGTATTAACTAATAAGATCTTATCTTCTTCTTTAAATCCCTAAAGGTGGATTATCTTGATTAGTTATAGGCATCGATAAAACCATTTAATCGTTAATAATCAATACGAAATCCTCAATTTCGTGGCTGTTACGAACTGCCTAACGTCGTTGCATTAACTAAGCATTGCGATAAATTAATTCTCGTAGCAATAGAGAATAGGAGGAAGGTGTGGCCTCGACCGCAGGCTGGCCTTGCTTCTCTAATCATCGATATTCCTCGTTTCTCACCGCAATGACCGCATCTGTTATACCCAAGGAACAATAACGGCACTTCCGGATTAAACCAAAGAAGCCACACCACCGATCATCGATTCGTAAATTCTCTTCTGACCACTTTCGTATAACTGATCTCTAATCTTTGATTGCTCGAGATAGTCCCGAGAACGACCCTTTTGGTTAGAAGACACATATAGAGAGATAGAAAGATAGAGATAGAAATAGAATGTGACAGAGAGAGAGAGAGAGAGAGGAGAAATTCTCGATCGAGTCCTGCCAGATTCCACCTCCTTTCAAATCGTTGAATTAATTACACGTCGCCGGTTAGACTTTGAATAGTCATTCGAAGTTGGCCGATCGAGTTGGAGGATGGTCAACTTCGAAGGACGATCTCGAATCGCGAATCGAAGCGATTCTGCTTGTCTAAGGAACCGATTACGAGCGTGTAACTCTCTCTCTCTCTCTCTCTCTCTCTCTCTCTCTCTCTCTCTCTCTCTCTCTCTCTCTCTCTCTCTCTCTCTATGTATATATATATATTAGTATATGTATGTTAGAGTTTCCAGAGGTAACAGCCTTACGAAGAAACTTTTAAAATAAACTTAGATAACGAAAATTGAACATTATTGAACGGATAATGAAATTCTTGTCAAAATTAAGATCGGCATTATTGATAAGTTCATTCAATAATAATTCTATTTGATCTAATTATTCTGAAACATAAAAACAATTCAAATGTATGGTCAAATTTAATAATTCGTAATTTATTATGAAAAATATCAAGAAGATTTCAATTGTTCGACGTGTTACCGAAAAGTATTAAAATCGGTAGAGTTAACGTAAGCACCATGAAAGAGCATACATTAAGCTGGATCAGCGGAGTAGTGCCTCGTAAAGCACGGCAATGTAGTGGAGAAAGAGAGATGGCTAGATAGTCAGCAAAATGGGGAAAGAGAGAGAAAGAGAGGAGCAAAAGTCGAAAGTTACGTAGACGAAGTGGAAAGAGAGAGAGAGAGAGAGAGAGAGAGAGAGAAAGAGAGGAGCTCGTTTTAATTTTAACTTATCTAAGGACAGCATAAATTCGTGGCTAAAACACTGCAATAGTTAAAAGTTCGTGCATAGAGAGCAGTAAGGTATCTTTAATTTATACGATCTCTAGTAGTTTCTTTTTTTTTCTTTAGAAAAAAAAAAAAAAAAAAACAAAAAAGTAACTACAATAACACAACCATGTACTCGTTCATCAAGTTGAGATTGAAAATTTAAATTTATTAGAAATATATAAATATAGACGATCTCGAATAAGAACCATTGGTGGATAAATAGAAAAATTAACGGGATGGTTCATACTGCATCGGGGAAAAAGGTTCGAGTGATACGTCGTAAATATTGGAAAACCGTTTCGATGGATCATCCAGACGACATTTGACAAGAGTGACGGATCGTTTTGCCTCGCTCCTCGTAGTTCTCTCTTTTCCACGCCTTTACGATCTTTGTCCACTCTTCGAAATGAGATAGCTATGAGGTAGGAAATAAAACTCTAAAAAAAAGAGAAAAAAAAAAAAATCCCGGAAAGAGATTTAAAAAGAAAAAAAAAAAAAAAACGAGAGAAACGAGATTAAAAAAGGAAACGGTCTATTTTGTCGTTGGAGCAATTCAACGCAATTTATTTATATGATGTTTTTTTAATGTCATGATAATTTTAACGAATTCATTTCGCGCGTCGTCGATGCAAAGCATTATTAACATTCGTCGTTCGATCTATGGGAGTTGATATTAATTTTACGTTTGTATGTAGATGCGTATGTATGTAGATAAGTAGATACATATATAGATTATCGGTGAATGCATTTAATAGCAAGTACATGGATACAAAACATTCATATATTCGAAAACATATATAACGGATCTTTTAATTTTTCAACGTAATGAAAGTGTTAGAAAGAAAGAACGATTTAAAGGGCAAAACTTTTATCTTTTTTTAACAATTTTATCGTGAGTCCCAATCGTGGTAAATGTCACGATGATAGCTCATGAAAAAGGAAAAAGAACCTTCTCGTTCTTTTACATAGGAATATTTACATACATACATACATACATACATATATATATATATATATATATATATATGTACATTGGTACATAGGAATCATAGAGCATAGAACAGAATAACGCGACGCGACAGGTTGTTTTTGCAAAGCGACCGACAAATTTTTCCAACGAATAAAAGGTCTATCAGTGGGGGGGGGGGGGGGGGGGGTAAAGAGAGAGAGAGAGTGGGAGGGAGGAAGAGAGGAGGGAGGGTGAAATTTATAGGCCGAATTTATCTCTCGTTTGAACAACGTACAAAATCCACCGGTCGAAAGTGTATCGTAAACGTCGATTTTCACCCTCCGATCGTGTAACTTGCCACATTAATGGTCATCGTGAAATACTAGAATGAGAAGAGAAAAAAAGAAAAGGATAAAAGTTCCTTTCCGAAGAAAATCCTGATTATGAATCTTCTACCACTTCTTCTTCTCTCTCTCTCTCTCTCTCTCTCTCTCTCTCTCTCTCTCTGTCTACCTGTCTTCTTCTCTCTTTTTCTCTCTCCTTCTTCTTTTTTTCTTAATTTATTAGAACGTGTATAATGTAGATTCTTTAGTTTCAAATGTACAGCCAAAATCGTCGTCATTTTCTTTCTCCTACCCTCCTGGTTCCATCCCTACCCCTCCTCCCCACCACCACCACCATCAACCCCGTCCTCTACTTTTCACTAGTGTCTTACAATTCTCACGAATCGCGTGTTACTCTCGTTTTACCTTTTGTCTAGATAGAACGACTTTTCTTGCGCTCGTCTACCATTTCTCCATCTCCGCCTCGGCCCTCCCCCTCGTCCCTCCCGCTCCACTCTGTCTGCCTTTCTCGCTCTCCTCTATCTGTACCTTACTACAAGAGAAAGGAAATTTCACGCGTAATTCAGTGAAATGTCGTAATACACGTAGGAGTGCTCGACACCTTTTGTCCTAGTCTTATCCTATTCAGACGAACTCCTCCTTTCGAAACGCGATTCCCTTTTTGGAAACGGTGGCGCACTGATTTATTCATTGTTCACGGATGCATGGGACTAATTGACGTTGTAGTCGGCGCGACTCTACTCTCGTCTTTATTAAATCCGCTCGTCGGCGAAGAAAATGGGGATATAGAGGGGGATAGGGTAAGGAGAGAGGGAGAGAGAGAGACAGAGAGAGAGGGGGAGAGAGAGAGAGGGAGAGAATAGAGGAAGATGGAAGTATTCGATCTACCGACTCATCCTTTGCTCGACTAGTACGTTAATTACAGAATGTTCGTCTTATGATCGTCTTGGTTAAAGAGTCTTTGAAAGAAATCCAGGAGAATGAGAAATTCGTTTGTTGCCGGATTTCTGAGTCCTTTGAAATCCAAGAGGGATGAAACCTAATGGTAGCTTTTCTCAGCTGTTTACACTTTCGAAGTAAATTTAGTCGAAAATTACTCATTCTTCTTCTATCAAATTTAATTTCTCTTTCTCCCTCTCTGTCTCTCTGTCTTTAACATTTCTATGATACTATAATAAAATTAAGATCGTCAATCTTCGAAGAAAACTCTTGAAATAATGAAAAATATGATCTCCAAGCATATCGCATTACACAATGTGAAAGTTAATCGAAAAACGAACTCGTAAAATCCCTATAGAAATCGATCGGTCTTCGTGTTACCTTGATAACGTTGTCGTCGGGAAAAAAATTGTACCGCGAAATATGCCTTGGTGCGTTTCAAGCGTCACCGTCAATCGTCAAAGGGACGCTCGATTTGCGACTTATCGATCGTGTTTTAAAGAGTAAATCGAGCGGAGGACGGACTGTAGAGTACGTCGAGAGTCGAAAAAAAAAACAAAAAAAAAAAAAAAAAAAAAAGAAATAAAAAAATAAAAAAAACAAAAAGAAGAGAGAGAGAGACCAGAGGATAAAATTAATCGTTGTTGCGTGCATCGGCTACGCTGATGCTTATCGCCCGGCCGTGCGTGCGTGTCCTGGCAGCTGTAGAAATAAAACCAAAATATAATTGTTGCCCCCTCGAGCTTGGTATACGCTTCGTGTTTCGGCAAACCAATGAGAACGGTCTATGGCGTATTATTAATAAACGTTAGAGATGATACTTTCTTCGAAAATTAATTATAGCTTTATATGCATTAATAAAAATTTATAACTTTTATTCCTGATTTTATTTCGAATATTAAAGCTATGTAATATTTCTGTATCATTTCAAAAGTACCAATTAAATGTTGTCAATTTGATTATTCGACGAATAAGGAATAAAACAAAAAGAAGAAAACAGAAATGAAATATTATTTATATATCGCTTCAAGCTAAAAATCCATTGATCTCTACCCGGTTATTACGTTTATCCTTTCCTTCATAAATTCTATTTTCAATTTAGCTTTTTTAAACAGCTTGAAATCGACTTCGAGGATCAAGAGGATTATATTTTTACAGCGAGGAGATTTTCGAGAAATCACGTTATCGATGAGTACATGAAACTGTTTCCTCTCCTTCTCTCTCTCTCTCTCTCTCCCTCTCTCTACCTCATTCTATTACAATCTCGAAATATCAATCGAACTGAGTGTATCAGCGAAACGTTCGGTTTTGTCCGCGTCAAACGAGCGAAAGAGCTTTCGATGAGTGGGTTTGCACTATCATGCAAAACTTAAAAAACTTGTTATAGACGAGCGGACGACGTACCGACGACCAACGTCAATCAATTTAAAGCCGCATTAACGAAACATGAGAGCATCTCTACCTATCCATTTCTACCGTTGCCAGACTTTCCAGCATGACAGCACGTATCACGGAAAGCTATTAAATCCTTGCGATATAACAATTCATTCCGCGGTTGGTTGCTCCTCCTTCAGAAAACTCCATTATTCTATCTCCGTATACGTCGGCTTTGTCCGTCTCAAATTAAACCGCGGACGTTTCGTTGTCCGATAAAAGAAGACCTTTCGTTCTGTCGCACATCGAGGTTGGTAACGGCTTCGACATTAATAACGCATCATGTCCCTTTGGATACGACAACGACGACGACGACGACGACGACAACGACAATGACAACGATAACGATGAGCTGCCGCGATCGAGTTGACGAGGATGAAGATATAAAAGTAACTTTTCCAAGCGACGAACTCATACGGAAGGACACGGATGGTCGGGATTCAAGCAGCCAAAGAACTTTCTCTACTATTTTTCTCGATACCAGCAGAAGGGAAAAGTTCAAGACCTTCTTAGCTTATCACAAGTAAAGAAAAGAGATACGATTCTCCTGGCTTTTGGGATCAAGTGTCCCAAATATTTGTCCCACGCCATTCGGGAACGTAAAATAGAAGGTGAAACTACCATCGCTCGATATCCCTTTTATACTTAAGTAAGGCAATGGACGATTGGTTGCTCTCGTATCTTTTACTTTTCTTTACGTCCGATTAGTCGGACAAGATCGTATATTCCAATAAAAAAAGATATGTGTGTGTGTGTGTCTGTCTATCTCTGTGTGTGTGTGTGTGTGTGTGAGAGAGAGAGAAAAGGACGGGACGAGTCGCTTATCTTATCCCATAACGCCTGTCCGTCGTCTTAGTAAAGAGTTTCTCCTATCTGGTCACGCCATGAACCCCTTGAAATTCGTGCCTTATGTGTGTACGTACTCGTGTAAGAATTAGAAATTCTCCGAGAAGAGATCGGAGACACGGAAAAGAGGTAATGGCCACTGCTCCCTGTATTATCGTGCCTACGGATGAACTGGTCACGTGATTCAGAACGTCTCACGGCATTAACGTTTCCATCGGACCCTCTTTCTTCTCTTCTACCTTGTCTATGACTTCTACCTTATCTCGATTCTATTCGTCGTCGTTTTCTTCACGAGTAAACGAGTCATTCTAAACGTAATTTTCATACAACGCATTACGCGAACTGCCTAATATTTTATTTCTAAGAAATTATTTACTTACACATTTTTTCATATAACTAATCGTTAAGCCTTATGCCTATATGTGTCTGTAAATAATGTATAGAAAGTAAATTATAATGATGGTGTTTTGTAAAAAAAAAAAAAAAAAAGAAAAAAATTTTGTAATTGTTTATAACAATTTGTTTAGTATAATTGTGTGCGCAAATTTATATCAATTATTAAGAGTTCCTTTTCTTTTTTTTTTTTTTTTTTTTTTTTTTTGACGGGACTTAGCAGGAAAATGTTTATGACAAATTGTTTGTAACAAATTTGTTTATAACAAATTGTTAAATATATGTAAGCATACGTACATATATATATATATATATGTATATATAAATGCATTAAGGGATATGTTCTTAAAAATTATTTCTGGATATTGTTTATAACAAATTGTTTATAAAAGATTGTTGTTAACAATAGGTGCGAGAAGATAAAAAAAATAATCTTTAAATTAAAGTCTCTACGATTTTTAGTTTCAAAGATATTCCCATTCAAGTTTAGAAGACCCATTGACCTAGATAATTTCTTTGAAGAAGGCCATTGACACGCTGACATAGATAAATTCCAGGAATTTACGCGAGACGTCTGGCTGACGTAAACAGTTTTTTATATTTACTACGACGCGTACTCGCGTCAGCTGTTTATTGTGAATGACTAACTTCAAGGAATTATATTTTCAGAATGGGAGGTCGTATGGAGGTGAAACAAAGACCATTTTAAAAGGACAAATGTTCTCTTTTTAATCATCCATTCCAACGTTATCGATATATTATAATTTCGAACCAATTTCGAGTAGTCTTGCATTAGACTATAAGAGTACGAAAATTTCCTTATATATGGATAATTTGCATTTGGAAAAGAAGCTTAAATGTACTTTAGATTATTTCTTTTTTCGTTAATTAATTTTACTCATTAAAACGATTTAATTAATTTAATTACGATTCGTTTCAGGCTACACAATATAACTCCATCAACTCGCAAAACATATTTGACTTTCTAGGTTGCTACGTCGAAAAGTCGTGGCATGGATTTCTCGCGTAAGGTCATTCGTAGGTCTGCTTTAGCTCGTTGATTTTAAATTTTAAGTTAACTTGACTACTTAATTTTTGCCGCACAAAAGTTGAAATTTCGGAGTTTAAGCCCGAGTTTAAATTGTAGATTGCGTTAGTGAGACTGGTCGTTCTCGAGTTGAGTAGTTCTCTAACTCATTTTAAGCAGATCTCACTCTAACGATTCTTTATTTAACGAATGAACTGATCGATTATATATAGATATAAAACCAATTAAAAAACTATTTACTATTGAAAGAATAAAAGTAAAGAACAATGAAGCCGGTATGACGTTAGCAAGTAAAATGCATATTGCAGAATCTTTTCATCGAATAGATCGATAATAAGTAAAAATAATTAATCTTTATATATACAATACGAGCAAATGTTTCGATATTGCTCTATAATATCAACATTCATTTTTTTTCTTTTCTTTTTCTTTTCTTTTTTCTTTTTTCTTTTTCGATCCCATCAAATCAGATCTGTAAAGTTTAAAAATTTCTTTATCCGAGTATTTTCTTTTTTTTTTTTTTTCTGATTTTTCTTATCTATTCATTTGGACAAGATTACGCGAGACACTGGTAAACTTTCTACAAAGCTATATTTCTCAAACGCAACCGTCTCCATCGACCTTAACTTTCGTGATTCTCCCCCTTTTCGCGTTTCCGATCAGATAAAAAGCGAAAGTCGAATTTTTAAAGCGCCGCCTCTCGAGCACCAGCTAGTTTACGTGAGTCAAACGATTATAGACTTCGTGCCAAGCGATAATTCAGTCGGGTAGCGATATAGACCGATATACACGTAAATCCTGTAACATTGGACAGTAGCTGGACGTTATAAAATGGTCATCAAGGAAAGTTACCTCTGTGTTTCTTAACGTACCAGGACCTTTACGACGTTTCCGCGAACCCTCGAAATGATACGTATGTGTAACTTCTTACCACGGTGGTTATGGCGATAAATTTATCCGGCCGATAAAAAGCTCGATTTTTGTCTTTATGAGCCTCAACGGAGTCCCTATATACTTTGACGAAGGTCTCCTTCCGACTTATGGCGTGACTTTATTGCCCTCTTCTTTCTTTCGGAAGAAAGAAGAGAAAAGAGGGGGAGAGAGAGAGAGAGAGAGGGAGAAAGACGAAGTAGAAAAGTAAATGAAGAAATT
>NC_062198.1:7130744-7140744 GCF_912470025.1 Vespa velutina | reverse complement strand
CTATTTTCATTGCATGCCTTGCATACGTAATCTCGTTTACGCTTCTAACTTTTTCTCCTCGAATCGACCGGCAAAATCTTTCGATTTTTTTTAATCAAAGAAAAAAAAAAAAAAAGAAAAAAGGAAAAAAAAAGAAACAAATCGAACCAAATATCATCAATTATATTCGTTATTCTTTATTTTTCGTATATTTAAAATTCATATAATAAAAAAAAATGGAATTAATCCACTTTTATATCGCGGATAATATATTTTTCGAAAATCATCCATTGTGAACTCGAATTTGAGAGAGAATATCATCAAGCGAGATAGAATAAAAAAGAGAGAGAGAGAGAGAGAGAGAAAATGTCCTATAAAATTACATGATCCTGGCTCGTCGATCAGGGATGGTACGTCGACTCGAAACTTGATTTACATATCTCCACGGATTCTCCCTATTCTCTTTTTCGTCCAATATCATTATCAATGGCTAACGCAACCTTTCGCTCTTTTTTTTTTTTTTCCAGATGACGAAATCGAATTATCACGGAACGAACTTAATTAGGCTCAAACGAATCGGTTAAGTTCTCTCGGCGAATTGACGCGTTGGTTGCATCTACGCGTTACCTACCTCGTTAAATTTCATTCGCCTCGTAATTCCCGAGAAGGTGTACCTCTAAGTACAGCTTCCTCTCAAACCACGTAGTAGTCTTTAATTATGTTGGTCGCTTTGCGTCGGCCAGTCGAAAGTTGACTTCGAAATGTAGACGCAAAGAAAATAGAGGGGGGAGAGAGAGAGAGAGAGAGAGAGAGAGAGAAGATGTCGATGTGAAATACGACACGCGACATTCTCCTGTTTCCGTCGTTGAAACCAGCCCGTTTACATTTCCTAGTTTTCTCTCCCTTAATGACGCGCGTTGCTCGTTAACCAGATGTTAACGAGCGACGTCTTCGTTACGTAACCTTTAACCAAAAATAAGTAATTTCCTGAGTATTGCCGCAAACTCGATTCAAACGATGACTCCTTTTGCTTCTGATTAATTCGTAGCGACCAGAGGTACTCTGATATTTTCGATTATCATCGCTTCTACGAGAGATTTTCTTATGATCACGAAAAAAAAAAAAAAGAAAGAAAAAGAAAAAGAAAAAGAAAAAAAATAAATAAACGAAAGGATTCGTAGTTGCGGTAAAAGTACAAAAAGAAAATGAAAAAGAAAAAATAAAACAATAATCGTTTAGCTTATTGCGATAACATCGTAATTTACCAATTCGCAAGGTTGGCTCATTTGATTACTTTTACGAGCAATAGATATATGTACATACATACAGTGTATACGTTCGCGTTCCATTAGACGTCTCGCCAATGGCAACTTTACGATCTCGTTTCGAAATTGTATCCGTACGCGTATGCGTAGACGATGCGTGTATACGTGCATGTATGTGGGCAATGGCGTCTCGTTTAAGCGGGAAATTGAAAATTACCAAACCAATGGCGTACCCGTACGCTTATCCGCACGCGCACGCGTATCTATACATTCCCTTAACGCCGATTGCAACGTGCATGTTTTATGCAATGACAATTAGCGAAATTCACTTTGAGAGTCGGCATCATATCGGTTTTACGTGAGCCCATCCGGAATACGAGAATGACCGCAACTAGTAACTGCTCGCGCGACCCTTGCCACACCACCCGATACATAATTTAACGATGGCAGTTCGGCGCGAATGCGAACCTATGCGCAAAACTCGTTAGTAATTTCGTCGAATCGATTTCCCGACCATTCCAGACGTCGTTAAATATCGATTTGCGCATCTCCCCTTTTATGAAAGTGAACGTGTTCGATGGGAAACAGGAGTCGATGAACTTGCTCCTAAATTATCTTATTCAATGATATGACATGTCATTGGATATGTTGACAGAAATTTCAAATGAAATATAAATCTCAATATGAGTTCTTACAGAGTGTACAAGATTTTCGAAAATAATAATGATCGGCAATTTGGTAAATTTGGAATATTAATCATTTTATTTGTTCTATTCTAATTCATTTATAAATTCTAAGATCTTACTTAAGTTTGATATAAAATCGTACGACGAAAAGAAAAGGATGGAATAAATTTCATTCAAAGAACAATGATAGCTTTTTCACCATTGAAAAGTATATAAAACTACTATACGGGGTGAATTTCTGAAGCGAACTTTACACACACACACACACACACACACACACACATATATATATATATATATATATAATACATATCTATAATAGAGACTTCGACCTAAGTTAATAATCCTCAACAGAAATTCTCCAAAAGCTTAGGATAATCCGGCCTGAACCATCGTAATATATAATTATCGCGAAAAGTTTTTCCCCTTCACATCTGTGACCTCGAAAATAATTCAATGAAATTAATCGATTTTTCGAACCCGCAATTTCCATTTGGTACCACAGAGCTTAAGAATTAATAATCGTCGAGTGGTACCTCTTTTTGGAATACTTTTCTATTGCGGAAATTTCAAACTTTCTCGTGACTTATAACGACAGAGTTTATGTAAGTCATTTCAAAAGTAAATGGAAAGTAAGTAAGCTTTCGTGACAGGAGTACGTCGATAAACGTTACCGTTCTTTAACATGGGCTCTTAACGATCATGTCAATTCTATGTGAAATGTTGTATAAACATCGTTTATACTTTCGTTCTAGAAAAGATCAAGGCCAGCTAATCAACCGTGCAGAACTTCCGCTTCGTTGACATCTCTTATTATTGACAACTCTCTTTTTTCTTTCTTTTTTTCTTTCTTTCGAGTACCTCCAACTATATCGACGATTTAGCAAAATAACCGTACTATTTGGAAAGATTTCTTTGAATATTCACCGACGCAATATTAAAATGATTTTTTGAATTGAATCGCTATCCAATTTATAATAATTGTCAAATGTATTTCGAGATAAGATAGGTTAACAATTGCGAAGTCCTTAGGATAAGAGGAAAGCTATATATATATATATATATATATATATATATATATATATAAAATACATAAATGTATATATTATTATCCCTTTAAACTCGCATTGTAAGTACCTATCTTATCAAAAGACATGGCCCGTATCGAAAAATCCTTGCGAAACGTTATCGGCTATATACCACCCCCTCCTTATCGTTGAAAACGCATCGTCGCTTCACGAGTCGCTACCTTATCGCATAATCGTAAATCACGAATACTCTTTCAGTATTATTCCGTAGAAAAGTTTCGCGAATGTATTCTCAAAATTTATCGTTCCTTCCTGTTCCGCCCGACAATCGCCTGGAATTCGAAACGCACTCCCAGAACGTAGAATTTCGACGACACCTCCAATATTCTCAAGAATTTTTCTTTTGACAGTTTAAGTGAAAAACTACGATATCGGGTCGGCTCTCGATAGATCACGTCAAAGAATTTCCCGGACTATGAAGAAGAAGATGAAGAAGAAGAATAAGAAGAAGATCGATCTCTTCGAGATGTCTGTGTATCGAGATTATCACATGGTCGATCTTTTCTTTGATTAATAATATCGAGAAACAATGATACGGATATCCAATTCTTTTTTTATTTTTTTTTTTTTTTTTTTAGAATCGCATTTAAAAAGTATAAGAAACAATAATATCGAATCGATAGATTCGATAGAAGGTATAAATGTTATTTCTTTCTTCCTGCAGTAGTTCCGTTTCGTAATTGTTGTACACGGTTTGAGCTAAAAGTTCGAAGCTAACCACGATTGATAGACAGGAGAATAGGGAAAGAAAGAAAACAAACAAAAAAAAAAAAAAAGAAAAAAAAAGAAAAAAAGAAAAAAAAGGCAAAAAGAACGAAACAAACGAAACTAAAAAAAAAAAAAAGAACTAAAATAAAAAGCGGAGTGAAAATGTGCGGTGGAAAGAAAAAGAGAAAAAAAAAAGGAATTAATAAAAAATAAACGAAAAAAAGAAGAAATAATTAGTCAGTTTGGCTGAAGGGCAGACGCTTCTTGAAGTGTATGAAAAATTAATGATATCGTACTCCCTTTCTCGCCCTCGTTCTCGCAAGAGCTCTCGCTTTCTACCCTTTCCGGGTGGTGTTACTCCTCTCCCTCCTCCTCTTTGATTCCGTCCGTTTACTCTTCAGTTTTCTTTTTTTCTTTTTCTTTAACAAAGCGCATTTCCCTTCATTGGCGCACCCACCTTCGACGATCTCGCGTGTCTCAACGAAATTTAGCCCCACCGCGATCTCCGATAGGCTCTATAATTATCCCGTTTTATCTTCATCAGGTGGGGTAACTCTACGGGGTTGCGAGAGGTGACTCGTGGAAACGATATAGCAACTACCTCTTCTCCATCGTTATCCTTCAGCCCCTTTCCTCTTATTCTTCTTCTATCTTTCATTCTCTATTTCCCTTCTTTCCCCGCTAACTTTCGTATATGTACGTACTTACTCGAGTATGTTTTTCGATTTAAGTCCAACACGCTCGAACGTTTTCGTTCGACCGAAAGAATAATACAAGTAAGTCCTTTCTACAATTTTGCATTCCAAAGGGAGTTAATTTAGAATATTATAGGACATTTACAAAGAGCCCTTCGTACTTGTTCACCTGTATAAATATGTTTTATCATTCTCTCTCGTTTTCCATCTTTCTCTCTTCCTCTTCCTTTCATTTCCTTTTAATTTATCTTCCTTAACCGCGTCAATCATATTCCTCTCATACCCCTTTGCCCGTATCATTTTTCAACTTTTTTCTCCTACCTAATAAAAGAATCGATAAATTATCCTCGTTGGTAAGATGTGATTTTGAGTGCCTGATCTGTTCACCTGCTACTTCTCGATACACACACTCACATATATATATATATATATATATATATATATATATATATATATACATACATACATACATACACGCACGCACGCACGCACGCACGCACCAAAATATATGGGAGAAAGATAGAAATATAGAAATACTTTAATCCTTAGAATTAGAGTTACCAATACGTATCTAATTATTACCAATAGTTCGATCAAAGGATAATAAATTTCCGATGAGCCGGATAACGATAGCAACTTGTTCAATGCAGCGCAATGATTACGCGTACGCGAATTACATCGAAATAACATAGATATTGAAAATCAAAACCGTATGTAAATTATCGTGGTTGAATAGAGGTAGAGAAAGATAGAAAGGAAGAGGAGTTCATTAGCACAACAGCCCACAAATAGCATGTTAGCGAAATATTTGCCGTTAATATTACATGGTTATAAAAGCGATTGAAACACTCATACATTATATTGTCCCGCATCGACAAACTGTGAAAGCATCTGACCAACCAATTCTGTGGAATATGGAGAATCTCTCGCGTCAGTTTGATTTCCAAATACCATTCAACATGTAGATATATCTACACATGCAACTCCGCTACTCTCTCCCTACTCTTTCTATTCCTGTCTCTTTTCCTCATTCAATATTTTCTCTAGCAATTAAGTCATCGATTGCAGTTCTTCTTAAAAGTATTTCTCTCTCTCTCTTTCTCTCTCTCTTTCTCTCTCTCAGCTTTCTTTCTTTTCGGCTTTCTCAAGTCGTATTCGTTCGACGCATCTTTTATTTATTTATGCTAACTCATCCTCTTTCTACAATCCGCCTTGCCATCGAGAAGAAGACCGATTTTAAAATTTCATATTGAGCTCACTCGCGTATTCGCAGTCTCCATATTGATATGTATGGCGCAATGCACTTTACTCTTCTTGGCCCGACCGCTTTTCATTTCCCGAGTTTTACTTCTCCTAGCCCTTCTCAATCCTTATACGTCCCTTCTCCTTCCCAAGAGTCAAACTAAATGTAAAAACGTCCAGGTACCTGTAGCTACAAAGAGAAAGAGAGAGAGAGAGAGAGAGAGAGAGAGAGAGAGAGAAATGCGTGTGTGTTCGTGAAACTAAGAAAGTCTCTCTCATGTTTTCTTTTCTTCCTTTCCTTTCCCTTTTTTCTTCCCTTCGTCTTCCCTCTCATAACTAAACCCTTTTCCCTTTTTTTTTTTGCCTTTTTCCAAGAGGCGTCTCTGAATTTACTTCACCTCATACGTTTTATCTACCTCAAGAGTTATATTTCCATGAGTGGATATCAAAGAATAACCATGAGATCGTGAGAAGTTTTTTTTATTTTCCCTCGGCGGAGCTTGGAACGGTCGATTTTTAAGATCTACGATTAATCTCACCTTTCACGGCTTAAAAATATTGTTCTTTCGGTTACTTCATCTTGTAAAGAGCGAAAGCGAGCGAGAGAGAGAGAGAGAGAGAGAGAGAAGAAAAGAAAAAAAAAGAGAAAAGAAAGCTTCATGTTATAAAAATCTTCGTATTACGATTGTTGTTATTCGCCAATAAAATAAAATGAGATCTTCCAGACAGCTTGACACAAAAGTTAATTAACTAATCTTGAATCCTAACGTCTGTAAAATCTCTCTCTCTCTCTCTCTCTCTCTTTCCCTTCCTTTTACCTTCTCTTTCTTATTCTCTTTCCTGGTACCGTGTAGCGGAACGTAATAAATTTCAGCTATTTTAGTTTTAGCTACCTCGCTCTTACCATTTCTACTCGTATCCTTCTCTTCCCATCCATCGCCATCTTCCGTCTTTTCTTTCATCTTACTTTCCTGCACGTTTCTCTCATAAAATCATGATTAGCGCAATGTAACGGGTTAACGTAATTAGAAAATATGTTATAATTCTGTTGTTATTTTAATTTATACATACGGTACGTTCTCTATTAGGGATAATTTTAGAAGGTATTATGGAGTTTCTTCTATTAATCATTTGACTGTAAAAAAAAAAAAAAAAAAAAAAAAAAAAAAAGAAAAAAAAAAAAGGAAAATAAAAATTTTACGAATCCTCGATGATCTTCCCTCTCCTTTTTATTTGTTTTTTCTTTCTTCATTTTCTTCATTTTTCTTTTCATTTCTTTTTGAGCGCACAGAATTGTAAACACACACACACACACACACACACACATATATATATATATATACACGTTCTACGGTTAACCGATTTTTCATGGTCAAGAATGATGAAATGCTCGGCTAGTGGAACGATCCCGGAAGTGTTTGTCGAAAGCAAATTTACAAAGGGCGAAAAAGCTCGAAGGCATACTCACCTTCTTGCCTGAGCAGCACCACGAAGAGTAGAAGCGCAAGATCCATCGCTTGGGGGGGGTGGTTTCCCACCCTCTCTCTCTCTCTCTTCCCACCACCACTACAACAACCACCGATTCTTGTATAGACTCTTCTCTTTCTTCTACGTCCAACGATACTCCGTTGTCACCGAAGTTCTCTTCCTCCTTCTCCACCTCCTTCTTCTTCCTCTCTTTCTTCTTTTTCTTCTTTTTCTTCTTCTTGTTCCTAACGAAAAAACGTGTCCAAGAATAACGATCGAATATATTATATAGCGTTGAGCGCGGATTCTACTCTTTCGATGAACGGTTATACGCGCTCGGCTCGGTGCGTTCGCTAATGAACGCTCGTGTTTCAATTATTTTCCACCCTCTACGTCTCCGTCCCTCGCCACCCAACCTTGATTATATTTCCGATCGCGACAAGCTGACCAGCCGTCGACGCGCCTATCCGTGCGGGGTCACGCACCAAATAGATAGAAAGATAGATAGATAGATAGATAGATATATGGTTAGTAGATAGCTGAATAGAGAAAGATGAAATGACAAATAAACAAAGAGAGAAAGAGAGAGAGAGAGAGAGGGAGAGGGAGAGAGAATTGGACGGGAAGTCAGCTGAAAGAATATACAACTTTGTGTATTTGACTTCTGTACGATTTTTAATTGCTTGTAAAATTCTTTCGATTTGTTCGATCGTCAATACAAATTAACGAACTATCGGAAATCATTCTGGAATCGTAAGAAGAAAGAAAGAATAATATTTACCGTTTGTAAAAGGTTCTTTGCTATCAAAGTGCAAACAATTTTATTAGACGATCGCAATGATCGCAGAAAAATAAGAGCAATCAAATCAGAGAGAAATTGAAAGTAAACTTTGATTCACGTAAATTTGAATTTTTTTTTTTAATGAGAAAATGCAACAAGTAACAAGATTTCTCTTTTTCTTTATCTTTCTCTTCTCTCTTCTCTCTCTCTTTCTTGATTCGCTTTTTATCTTCACGCAAAGTTCACCATTTTCTGTCTCGTTGATTCCTAAGTCTTAACCACAGCTTTATTTTACCGCTTGGTGAATATAAAAAAAGAAGAATAAAAGAAGAAAAAGAGAGAAAAAATAAACAAAGAGAGAGAGAGAGAGAGAGAAAGAATAAAATGAAGAGAAAAAGAAGAAATCGTCTACCCCTTCTTTTGCACCCTTTATGAGGCCAACCCTTAAGCAAGAATCCTGCCGCGCGTTACGACTCTCGCTTCGTTGCACGCAATTTAACCTCGACAAACGTTTTCCTCGTGTTCTAGACTCTCGTGTAAGTACGTTCCTCCCCTTAAGACGTAAGCTCATGTCTCTTGATAAATTCTATCTTGATTCAGTGTACCTAATTAATGCTTGGAAAATGACGATATAGATAGACCACCGTAACATAAAGTGCATCTTTAATCTTGAATATGACATGTCTTTTCTAACTTTGAAATCGTTCAAAATTATCCATTTCACGGAAACCCCGACTCGTGATCAAATAATGATCGATAACGAGATTCCGAGAATAAATAAATTGAAAGTAAATAGCTTCAGAGAATTTTAAACGCGATAGCATACTTTTTATAAAAGAAAATAAAGTCAGGTCAGGGTTTATCCTATCGTATCATTATCAGTTATACGATCGCAAAAGAAGATATCTCTTCGTCTTCATGCCTGTTCCTTGCTTTTTAAATGCAACCCCTCGGCTTCGTGTATTTTTCACGCAACAGTGCACTTTAAGAGTCTTCTTAAGTATCACCTGACACTTTCCTGACTCGACTTTGCTTAAGCTCCTACCGTTATATCGTTTTAATCCAAGAGTACCGAAACTTGTTACTTCCTAGCAATTATCATTTTTCTCTTCTTGACAGAGAAAAATAATACTTATTAAGAAATAGAATGATTATTAACATAACATATCTTTTTTCTTTTATTCTTTTTATTTTTATATTATTTTGTTTTTTTCCTTGATCCGGCGAATGCTAAGTTATTTAAATTATTTTATTGAACGATCGATTTACAAATTTATTAAATCAGTTTTTTCATTGAACAAAATTGATCGGATGATAGTACTAAAGAAATCTTCCATTGTTTACAACATTTATGAACTGATTAATAAGTCTCGCTTTTCGACTCACGGAATACACCGATATACGAGTATAAATCTTTGTTTATCGAATTTTCAAAAATATTTAGATATCTAAATTGTTACGAGCAATCTGAATATAATTTTGACAAAATAAATGTACAGAGCTCGCGTCGTGTGCGTTTTATTTCAGAGTGAATAGAACGAATCAGATTGAATATGAACGTTTGATTCGGCAAAGAGTTATTTTTTTTATTTTTTCATTTTTTTCTTCTCTTGTCAAAAAAAAAAAAAAAAAATTGTTTTCGAAGAAAGAAAGAAAAAGGTTATAGAAAGTCACAAGTACGATGTCGAGAGCCAGTTCTTACAGATTTTAAATGCAACTTGTTGCGATCTCGCTCACTGAGATTCTTCCGTTTGCAAACGTTCTACGTACCTGCATATGCGTGTTGTGTATTTGTATATAAATATATATACATATGTGTGTGTGTATGTTCTATTCCAGTAACCATGTGAACTTTTTCGGTCCGTAAAAATATCAGATTTATATATATATATATATATATATATATATATATATATATATATATATATATATATATATATATATAAATACAGTACAGACCAGTATGTGTGTGTGTATGTTGTATCATCTATAAAACATACATATGCACACGTATACGAATCATCTGTCGCCTTTCGAAAACTGATCGATAACTTGCCTTTTTGTGTCCAAACTTGGAAATATGTATGTA
>NC_062198.1:7103244-7128244 GCF_912470025.1 Vespa velutina | reverse complement strand
GAGCACATCCCGAACGAACGAGCGTGCGAATCGCGGAAGGTTCGTCGCTTCCACCCAACGAATTCACCGAAGCGTTCGCGTAGCGCGAAATTTAGAGCCACCGGCAGAGTCGCCGTTCACTCGCGGCTACGTACATCCCCTCTATTTCTCTATTATCCTTGATAGCTCTCACTGTTTCTATACGCGTCAATTTCCTTTCGCGAATTTTCACTTTATCAAAGCGTACGACGATAAAAAGCACATTTTCCAAAATCGTTCTCAAAGGTGAACGATTAATCGTACAGTATGATCCTCGACCCATCGACTTCTTCTTCGAATCCGATGAATTTCACTGTATTCCTTTTGATTGCTCCAAAAATTGTCACTTCACGAATACATATCCATATTTTTATTAAACAACTTATAAACTAAAATTAAATATTTACGAATATATAAATATACTTTTTCATAGAAAAACTCGATGCACTTTATATTACATTATCGTGTAAAATTACCGAGCGATTCTATTCTTATATTTCTTTTAATTTTCTTTTCTCTCTTTCTCTCTCTCTCTCTCTCTCTCTCTCACGCTCTTTTAAATTACATACTTAAACGAATTTGATAATTATTCTTTATCGTAAAATTCGCGTGAAGAATTCGATTGCACGTTCGCGACGTAAAAAATGATTGACGAGAGAAGCCTTTGTAGTCCGAGCGAAAGCTCGCGTCGCGGATGGCCGATGCCGACTACGAAAGCAGCTCGAGGACGCGCCGTTTCTCGCGTCCATGCGCCCGCCGGCTTACCTGGGCGCAAGCGCACTTATTTTCGACTCGCAGACTCGAATCAGGTGCGAGTGCACGCGACCGCTTTTTCTTATACCTCCTACCCTTCTTTCTCCTCCGACTACCCCCTCTCTGTTTAACCCTCATCCTCCTACGAAAACCCTCCTCGTCCCTTCTTACCATCTAATCCTCAATCCTCAACTTCGA
This sequence comes from Vespa velutina, assembly GCF_912470025.1. Lineage (NCBI taxonomy): Eukaryota > Metazoa > Arthropoda > Insecta > Hymenoptera > Vespidae > Vespa > Vespa velutina. The sequence continues at coordinate 7,127,275 of NC_062198.1, read as the reverse complement.
ACCCCTAAACTCTCTTTCCTTCTCGACTACTGATTCCGTATAAAACTTGCGACCTTATTACCGCCTCGCCAACTTCCATTTCAACGTTCATCCTTATTGTTACCGATCTCTCCCTCGACTATGTATGCGTCCTAACCAATCCTCTCTTCCTTTCCCGTCGTCCCTGCTATCGGTGTGTCCCAGCTCAATGCTGTCACTGTCACCTTTATCGTATCTACTTTTCCGTAATCTTATGATAATACTCTTAAACTCACATTTAAATGCACCCGAAACTTCTTCTCGTCTTTTTCTTTGTTACATCCTTGACTTTTTGTCTCGTAGTTACAAAGAAAGGTAGATTGTAATATGTCGTTGTAGAAATGTACGACGTTAGAAAGTATCGACCAAATTTACGAATATATATATATATATATATATATATATATATATTTATATATATTTATATATATTTATATATATCTATACGTATCTATATGTATATACTATCTATTGAATTGAGAGAAATGTTTTCGCGAACGTTGTTTGTTAGTTCGCATTTTGTCACTATGTTCGCAGAAAATAAACGTACGTAGTATATACAATTCTAACGCTTGGATACACTTCCATTTATGTGTATATATATATATGTAGAGAGAGAGAGAGAGAGAGAGAGAGAGAAAGAGAGAGTTAAACAAAAGAATTTAGATAAACTTTAACTGCGCATATTGAAATTTCATTCACATTTTCTCCTTTTCCATTTGTTACGTTATTTCATTCTCTAAAGTTATGAATTATGATAGAGTAATACAATGAGTAGAAGGGAAAAAAAAATATTTTACTCGAAATTACAGTTGTTAGCAAATTTCGTTCATTAATTGCATTATAATTTTTCAGAAATACAGAAAGAAAAAGTAAGATAGATAGATAGGTAGAGAGAGAGAGAGAGAGAGGGTGGGAGAGACAAAGAGATAGACAGACAGACGTGCGATCGCATTTACGAAAGCTTCTGTAAATCGGACTGGCAAAGACGCACTGCTACGTTTCGAAGTTTCGAAAGACAGAGCCGTGAAATACTCTCGGCAATGGATAATTCCATTGTTGCTTCGCCGCGCGTGCTTTACCAACTTGTACGTGACGAAGTCGCGTAAATACGGTTCCGATTCCAGCTTCAGCTCCAGCTTCAGTTCCAGTTCCAGCTTCTTAGTTCCAGTTCCATCTTCAAGCGAAGAGAGAGCTCCGAGCGTCGTACCAGGATCGTGTCTTTCGTATGACTAATCGTCGTACTGACGATTGATAAGTCAATCACAATAAACACGATCGTTCTAATATACTACGAAGTTATGCGAGCTCTGATTCCGAGAATTATAAAACAAGAAAATAAGTACCTAGAAGTATTTGTATACGTATGTTATTACGTCGACAATCGTCGACAAGGTCGTATCGATCAAGGACGTTAACAGATAAACTGTTGGTAAAGCGTTTAATATCGTGTATACATTGTCACGATAAGCGATCGTTATAATGTAATTCCTTAGAAACGATAATTGTATGCCTTGTACGTAATAAGAAAAGACTTTGAAAGGGCAAGGAAACGTTGTGCCGAATAGAATAAGAAGAGGGAATGCGCGCGTGCGCAAGAGGAACAGAGAGAGAGAGAGAGAGAGAGAGAGAGAGAGAGAGAGAGGGAGAGAGAAAGAGCCTTATGAATGTAAAATAGGCGAGAAACTTGCCAGGAACGCAATGGTATCGCGTCACGGCAGTTGGTAATATAAATACATATTAATTTTACGCGTTCTATCGTTTTGCACGAAGAAAAATTATACGACGTTGTGGATGCAATTTCTTCGTAAAATTTTTTTCTTTTCTTTTCTATCTTTTCCTTTCCTTCCATTAAATATTCCCTTTTCACGTGTAGAAGAGAACAAGAGTAGGTAGATAGATTATATTTATGAAAATTATTTCAGGGTCTTTAGTTTTCTTTCTCTTTCTCTCTCAGTAGTAAATTTACTGCAATTTCTCACATGCTGAAGGTGATGTAACGAGCCATTTCGTTTGTTACACCGCGCCGACGATAACCATAATCGTTAAGGTTTATGCGCTTCTACCGGGCGTAGGTACGTAAATGCAAGACAAAATGAAATTTCGCAAACGATTAAGGCGCATTGTTGTTACATCTCTCGCCCCGGCGAGACTGGGCCCTTTTCGTTCTCATTATTATTTGCGCAGCTTGTTCCGCTCGACTGGCACGTGCTGATACTACGAGAAAATGGGAAGGAAATTTCCTGGACCAAAAAAAAAAGAAAAAAAAAAAAAAGAAAAAAAAATGAAAAAAAACAAGGAGAAAGAAAAAGAAAAAAAAAAAGAAAAAAAAAAAAAATTAAGAGACGACCGCGCGCGTGTTCAATGAAATCGAAAAAATCCCATCTCTCTTTCTCTTTGCCGTATTCGAACGTCACTCGTAACGTAATTCTTTTCGAGTTACGGAGACGTATTACTTGACGATTTGTGACGATTACTGATGAAATTGTCAAATACAAATGAAGGATTGAATCGAGAGCGCTGACAATGAGAACTCGTTTGGGTGCCTAATGTTAATCGAAAGAATAAGCGCGATGAGCTAGGGTCTCGCAAAGAAAAGACGTTTTCATCGAGCCGCGAGAAAATTTCGCAAAGGTCGGCGGGTTATAATGCGAGCTCGGAAGATCGAAATTAAGGTTAAAGCCGCATTTGTTCCGCGAGTTCGTTTTTCCCGCTTACGAAGCTGCACCGCCACGACGTCGTAAAGACGTAAAGAGGAGGATGGCCGACGAAATTTTTTCCCACGAAAATCGACGATCTCGAAAAAAATTCGCGAACATGGAAATTCTTCTTTGTCGTTTACTTGTTTTATTTTCTCCTTTTTTATTTATTTTTTCTTTTTTTCTTCTTCTTTATTTCAACAAGATCACATTTTAAAGCTCGAAAATTCTCTCTTTCCAAACGTCTAAAATGAAACAATTGTTACTTCTGATAATTTTGTAATTATTTAAACGATTATAATGCATACGAATTAAAGAAAACTAATATTTACAATACAATTATACAGCTTGTAAAGCGCGTTAAATATAAAATAATATCAATGTAACTCGCATTAATGCAAGAAAAAGAAATTCAAATTTCTTTATATTATTTTTATTTAATCTTATACGTTCGTATTAATTATTATTTAAGATTTTCCATTTAAATATCAAACTTTCTATTTTATTCATGCTCGCCATCATATCCACATATTTATTCTAATTATTTTTATTAAATATTATTAATCCTTATTTACAGGATTCAGGTATAACCCTTAGTTGTTCCATTTCAATTAATCTATCTTCATAGAAGTATAATCTGACATTTCTGATTTTTTTCCCTTTTTTTTGTTAGACGTACCATTACTTTTACTGGATAAAAAAATTTCTGTCGCATACTAACTTGATTGTCAGGTTACGTGTGAAAGGAGTATAACCTATGCAAGGTTATACACTATCGTTACAATAGGCGCATAGGAGAAACAGTGTTTCCCTATTGCTCTTGTAGTTCATATTTTGTTCATATCTGTCGCTAAAGTCGCATACGCTATGAACGAAAGGTGGTGAACAGCCTTAAAATCGTGCTTATCTTGCCAAATGAATAATTCATCGTTTCAATTTAGCCTAGCGCGTCTTGCGCGAAATTTCACCGGTCAATGGTGGAAAAGAAGAAGAAAACAAAAAAGAAAAGAAAGAGAGAGAGAGAGAGAGAGAGAGAGAGAGAGAGAAAGGAAAGAAAAAAGATTAACACAACGGCAGAATGAGAATCGCTATTTAACGTCATACGGAAGAGAACTCCAGGAGAAAGGGAACTCCTTTTCCACGAGTTTCATCTAAATATATTTTCAAGATATCGCTACTTCGGAAATAAGTATGTCGTATTACGGTACATAACTCTACGGTGTTCCTTCGAGAATCGAAATCATTCTTGCTTTGAAAATTTCCAAGGGAAAAACGGCGAACTCGATAAATTTTTGTGTTTTACAATGATTTCGCTGGGACTTTTTACAGTCTATAAAGAAAAAGGAACGCGTTTGTGTTCTCGTTATTGTCGAGGGAACAAGACAATGCCGTTATCTTCAGCCGCATTATACCACCGATCGTATTTCTGATTTTATGAGAAGGGATAAACTTGTGTGTGTGTGTGTGTGTGTGTGTGTGTGTGTGTGCGGGTGTCTGCATGTAGTGTTTTTGATAGAAAGTAAAATTTTTGAAGGTGGTATACTTTCGAAAGAATTCTAAGGTGACCATTTTTTCACTTTCTCTTTATTTTTCGAGTTCTCTCTTCGAGAACTGAATTAAGAATAGATTCGTACTACTTAACATCGAATAAATAATACATTACATACTTTTACATCTTGCGGAATAATGGCATCGACCATCCTTTTTACCTCGTCGCGCAACCTTGACTAGTCGTCAGACACCAAGGAAAATCCTCTTTCCCTTGGAGCTTCCTAGCCTGTCTGCATTATCACCGCCCTTCTAACGTCGACTGCTGGCACCCGTGCACTTTCGCCACTTCGTGCGACGTGCCTGCTTCTGTTACAGTTTCTGGGTACCCCGTACAAGATAGAAAGAAAGAGAAATATATATATATATATATATATATATATATATACATAGATAGATAGAGAGAGAGGGAGAAAGAAAGAGAGCGAGATAGAAACGTGCTCTCGAAAGAGGCCGAGGAACGAGGATCTTTCCTAGTTACGGGAGTTAATATTTATCGAGACTCTCTGTAATCTTCCATCGTAGTTGAGTCTGAGAAGGTCTCTCTCACTTCCACGACTGTCAGCGTCACTCTTTTATCCCCTTACCACCTTTAACCTAACCCAGCCGTGCCCTCGAAAAGGAGGAAAAATAATTAAAGTAAAGTAACTTTGAACCAGCTATCTTCGACTTTTACAAGATACGTACCTACTTCCTGTTCTTTAGCCCGAGGGTATATTCGAAGGTACACCGATGGAAAGTTAAATCCTTTCACGAACATTCTGGATGTCCACCGATGAGATTTCGAAAAAAAAAAAAGAAAAAAAAAAGAAAAGAAAAAGAAAAAGAAAGAAAGAAAATGAAGGAAGAAGAAAGAAAAAAGAAATAAAGAATAGAGAATTGCAATTCAAACGAATTCTTAATGGGATAAGGGAATAAAAGGAATGATCTTTAAGCACTTTAAGGTTAAAAAGAAAAACGGGCAATATCTTTTCCATTTATTATATCTCGTTTCTTTCGTTACCAGAGGAAACGAAAGAAATAAAGAAAGAAAACATAGAGAAGGAAACATAGAGAAGATGCAGGAATCCTAGGTGAAGGTGGTATCACTCTAAGAATACAATGCTTCGCCAATGTAAAACATATTTTCGCGATATAACGGGCGATATACGCGAGAGAGTAGATATTTCATTCCCCTTGCGACTCGATCTAAGAGTTTTATATTCTTTATGTCGTGAAAGAAGAGAGTTCCTTGCAAAAGGGACTGTCGCCGCGACGGTCGCGCGTTCGTCATTTTTATTACGATGATATTTTTTTTTCTTTTTTTTTTTCTTTTTTTTTTTTTTTTTTATGTTATCGCAGTATAGAAAGAAAGATAAAAAGAAAGAAAGAAAGAAAAGAAGATGGTCGAAAGTATATAGATAAATATTAATTTACATATATACATAGTATAAGGTGTAAAGATATTCCGTCGAAGAGACACGAGGAATGGAATAGTGAAGAATAAAAAAGGAGAAAAAATCTTTGCGTATTCTTTCTTCGGCAACAAAAGAAGAATAAAAAGAAGGAAGGACGAACGTGAACTTGCGTCAAATGTGGGATCGGAAGATACGATTTGAGACTCGATGATACGTTTTATCGATTCTTTTCGATAGGTAGACACGTGGATGGCCTAAGGCGAACAAGTTCCAAGTAGAAATGTTCCACTTTCAACGATATCGCCAATAAATGCAGTCGTCCGTCGCCGTTATCGTCGCCGTTATCAGCGTCGTTTCGATATCCAGTCGTATCGACGTGTCGCTTCTTCTTGATGTAAAGCAAAAACAAGAGATATAGAAGAGAAAAGAGAGAGACAGAGATAGATAGAGGTAGAGAGAGAGAGAGAGAGAGAGGGAGGGAGAGAGAGATAGAGAAATGTCGACGCTATTAGGAATAGTGCCACTTGATTTACGGCATAACGCGTACGATATCTGCGCACGATCGCGACCCCACGTCGATTAATTGGCCCAACGCGTCGAGCAGTTAATTTATAGATGTGCCAATCTCTCAAAGAGCTTGCCAACAAGTGGGCAAATAGTTATTGACGAAGGTAACGAAGGCTCCCTGAGTATTTCTCTCTTTCTCTCTCCCTCTCTCTCTCTCTCTCTCTCTCTCTCTCTCTCTCTTCTACTCTATCTCATTCTATTTGCTAATTTCTAAAAGAGCTCTCCAATGCGACGAGAAACGATGCGATGAGTTCTCGTTTCGAGAATCAACCCGACGCGATTTTATTCGTTTTCTCGACGGGAATTTTTTCTTTCTTTTCTCTTTTTTTTTTTCTCTCTTTCCACCCCCTCCCCAGTCCCCTCCTGATCGAATCACACCGATAATTTTTCCATTAATGGAGATCAAAGAGAAACACGTTTTCTCTTTTTCTTTTTTCTCTCTTTTTTTTTTTTATTTTTTTTATTTTTTTTCACTAATTACACATTCCCATTTATATAATTTTCTTTTTCGTGAAAAATCACGGGATTCTGTTGGTGTTCCTGTTCCAACATTAGTATGAAAAGTTTCCAATTATTTATCGTGAAATTTTAAATGTTAATTCGAAACGTGCGAATGATAACGCAATCGAAATGTAAAAATCATTAATGATCGCATTTTGTAAATACACACAGGGTAAATATAGAAAAGAAAGAAAAGGAGGATGAGAGAGAAACCACGTACGAGGATAATTCGCGTCGGCCTAACGGAAGAGCATGCTCGTTCACTCAGACTCGTTGTCTGGGATGCTGGTCCTTTGGGAGGCTGAAAATGTACTTTTTATCGCGCTGCATCTTGCATGCATCGCGGTATCGGTCGCGCCCATGCATATTTCCTGGCACGTATCGTCGATGTACACGCACACCCACAGAAATAGATACACCGACGTAACAACCAGAAAGGAGAGATAGATAGAGAGATAGGGATAGAGATAAAGATAGATAGATAGATAGATAGATAGATAGATAGATAGATAGATAGATAGATAGATAGATAGATAGATAGAGAGAGAGAGAGAGAGAGAGAGAGAGAACTAAAAGAGGAAGAGGAGGAAGTAAATGTGTAAGGTCGGGCTCGTAAGTGTATATTCATGAGATTGGTCGAAAATCGATATACTACCTTGACTCTTTCTTTTGCAATAGCGAGAGATGAAACTAACGCGAGCTACTGGTAAAGACGAAAGTCATAGGATAATTTTCGAGACCAATACATCGATGCCACATTGATGTTTCATCACAGTAACGTTTATCTCCCATCGAACGAAACGTTTACGATACATTTCGTGCTTCTTAAATTATGTATGAAATCGATGGGTCATCCATCGTTCGACCGCTACATTCCATCGAATCGATATATATGTATATATATACAGGGAGATAGGGAGAGAAAGAGAGAGAGAGAGAAAGAGAGAGAGAGAAAGAGGGAGAGAGAGAGAGAGAAGGAATATGTTTGTGTGAATATCCACGAACATGCATATCACGTGAGTGACGTTGAAATTATTCTACGTGTGCATTCGCGCGAGAACGTGCACCGACTCGTCCTCCTCAAATTCATCAAATTGCTATGCCGTTGAAAATTACTTCAACCCTTCTGCCCTGTTAATTTGATAGCCTTTTCTTTGAAATTTATACACTTGCCTCTTATTTCTTAATTATCTTTTACATTTTCTTTTCTTCTCTCGTCATGATTTTCTTTTTCCGATTTTATAAATATAAATGAGAGGATATTTCATATTTTTATATGAAAATATACACGTTATATTATTAAGAGAAATTTATGAAAAATAGAGAATGTATATACGTGTGTGAAAGAGAGAGAGAGAGAGAGAGAGAGAGAGAGAGAGAGAGAGAGAGAGAGAGAGAGAGAGCAGACAGACGAAACGTGCGTTAAAATCTAATGATGGCACCTCTAGTTTGTTCGTTCTTGTCGATGAACTTGGCGAATTAATCCTCAAGGTTTTAAGACCCATTATGTCCTAGACATATAGGATGTAGTACATTGAATCTTTGAAATTGTGAACTTTTCACTCAAGATTCATACTTGCGAAACATTCGATAGAAGTTGCATTCCACAGTTAAGTCCTCTTATATTGTTCCTGTGTATGTATGTGTATCTATTCAAAGATCATTTGAAGATTATAATGAATTCGTAGAATATTTGTATAACAACTAAAATATTCTATATTTTCTCTCTCTCTCTTCCTCTCTTTCTCTCTCTCTCTCTCTCTCTCTCTCTCTCTTGTTTCTTGGAATTTTCACTCACGTAACAAATCGAGAGTGAAACATTTTTCGAGAACGTCGAAGAAATTCGTAGGAAGGAAGTAGAGTAGAAGGAGACGGCAAACCACTAGAAAAGGACACCTAAATACGGAAGGAAACCACAAGCGCATCGTACGAGAGTTGAATGTTCCTGTTGGATGTTCTCGTTCCGTGACACGCAAATGATATGTACACGTATGCAACCTGACAGCCTCTTCCCTATTGCAGTAGAACTATCCGAAACAACAAGAGCAACACCAATTGCTGGAAAACAAATCTATATATGTACATATATATATACATATATATATATATATATATTACTATCTGTAATCCGACATTCTGAAGAACCTATACTTCGAGGATATTTCAATTATTTTGGCTTATAGAATGAAGTTTATGGAACAAAGTTTATAGAACGAAGTTTATGGAACGATGAAAGTTAATATTTGAATGATACGATATATTTTCAAGTGTTCCGATCAAACTACCAAGTCTACAATGTTTTCTTATAAATTCGTTTTTCTCCCTTTTTCTTTTTCTTTTCTTTTTTTCTTTCTTTTTTTAAACCTTCGAGTTTACTTTAAAACAGATTAAACTATCTATCTGTAATATTTTTAAATATGATGGAAAAATCCTTTTATAATCTGAATGGCAGCATGAAAGATTAGAGAACTCGTCAAGGATTTAATCGTGCTTAAATCGATGGAACGCCAACTCGGTTATTAAACGCAATTCTCTAGAAAGGATTTCCACTGTGAAACGAAAGGATAACGATGTCGTAAATTATATCCGCGCGATTATATAAAGATAGATACGTACGGTCGAGTCGGCGAGTAAAACAAGAATGAGAGAATACGTAGTCTCGCACAAAGCGTAATTCTCGTTTTAGGATCAAATCGGCAATTAAATCTGACAATTTGGCGATTGCATTGTTCGCGAAATTCCTGCGGGAAGGAAGAAACGTGGTATGAGAGAGAGACAGAAAGAGAGAGAAAGGGACAGAGAGACAGACAGAGAGGGAGAGAGAGAGAGACAGATACAGACAGACAGACAGACAGAGAAAGAGAGAGAGAGAGAGAAAGAGAAAGAGAGAGAAAGAGAAAGAGAGTCGTACATTTCTCACGTTGACTGCATAATCTGAAGAGTAGGAGGGTGGTAGATGGGAAAATCAGTAAGTTTAGCCAACTTCATACGAAACGGAAATCCTCGTTTCTCTCCTCTCAACTACAATCCAGTAGCCCGCGGACATGCTTCCTACTTAGAGCTCCTTCACATTCTCCCCCGCTAACGACTACCTAAGTACTAATGTTAATATTCCAGCTTCCGCAAAGGATTTTCAAAAGTGATATTATCAAACTGACGATAGCTTAACTTCACGTGCGTTAGAAGAAGAAAAAAAAAAAAAAAAAAGAAAAGAAATAATACAATTTTGCAATATATCAATTACAACGATTTTTCTTCGTTGATCTTTTCAACCAATTGTTAAATATTTCGAATTGCAAACATCAAAGAAGATAAATTGCAATTTGTTCGAGAAGAAAGAAAGAAAAAAGAAGGAGGAGAAAGAAAGAAAGAAAGAAAAAAAGAAAAGAAAAGAAAAAAGAAATCTCGTCTCTTTCCTTCCTTTTCTTTTTTCTTCTCGTATTTCTACGAGAATATAACTTTCATTCCGGTAAATAGAAAATTCAAAGTAAACGGAGCTATAGCAAAAAAATACGAGAGTTCGCGTATACGAAGAATTACGTATCTAAGTATCTACGACAAAAGAAACGATCTCGTGGAGTACGAAACATCGACGTTCTTGACAATTCGGATTCGCTTCGGGACAAATCTTGTTTTGCTAGGAAGATTTAGTTCAGATGGAGAGATGGAGAGAGAGAGAGAGAGAGAGAGAGGGAGAGAGAAAATAGAGGGGTAAAGGTAGAAGTTACGATGTGATACGAGCTTAATCTCGGCTCCCCACAGTATGCTTCTTAATGGCTTATATATGATGTTCGGTAGTACGGACAGGAACACCACACACCTTCTAGTACGAGTCTTTAATCAATTATGCAAATGATTTGCGGATGAATACCACATCTCTTTCCCCTCTTTGCCTTGAGGATAGTGGAACCCTTCTGTTGGACGTTCGACCAACCATCTCTACTTCATCGTTTTCTCTACCCTTTACGATTTACCCTTCTCTATTTCACGAGGACAAAGCTCAAAGTATTTTTTTGCAAACATTTAGGAAATAGACATGCGGTCTATCCTTCATCTCTCTCTCTCTCTCTCTCTCTCTCATTTATTCTTCTTTTTTATTTTTACTTTTGTTATCTGAACTTTCGCATTAACTCGTACCCCTAGTGTTTCGTCTATCAGAATTTAACCATCCACTTCATTTATTATTTACAAAGATATCTATCCACCTGGCAGATCCGAAACTCCATTCCCCCTTCTCGGTTTTATGGTACCTTCTCCTTTTACATCCTATCTTCCTCATTCCTCTTCCTGTTTGTCCCGTAATTCTCCTTTTTCGAGACTACTTCCTCCTCTCTATCCAGTCTTGTTTCAGTATTGTTTACATGCTTCGCTCAACACCACGTCAACCCCTAGATTCGGTATCGTGCTTTCAGTTTCCACCTTTCTTCTCTTTCATCCCACTCTCAGAGGGATTTCACCCACCATCTACTTTATCCGTCTCGATTCCTATACCTATCTACCTATCTCGCTTTCTAACGAGTTCTTCTCGTGAAACTTTTCGATACTACTATCGTTAGATTTTAGAGAACGAGAGAGAGAGAGAGAGAGAGAGAGAGAGAGAAAGGAAGAATGAGAAAATAAAAAAAAAAAAGAGAAATGTACGACTCTTTAAATAAAAATGAAAACAAAAGAAACAGGAAGTATCTATTAAAAAGATTAATGCATTGAACATTTCAGATTTCCGTTTGAACTTTCAGTATTCCAATTTAAGATACTAAAATTTTCTCTCACGTCATTAAATTATTACTCAAAGTCGAACGACGAGGATAGAGTGAGAGGCGGTGGGGGGGGGGGAGAGAGGGGTTGGTAGAAGAAAATTCGATGGAATAAAGGAGAGAATTAAGGTACGCCCGAGGCATCGCGTACTTACTTACTTACTTACTTACCCTCCCTCCCTCCCTCCTTCCAACACCCAACCATCTAAACCATCTTTTTTCTTTTCTACTCTCAGCCGATTTCCTGAAAAAAGTTCGACTCTTTTTCCATTCTTCTTGATAAAAGTTCAACGTAAGCAGGGCGGATCGCCACGATCACGATTCCAGCGACGTCGGCAAGAACGCCTTTGGATTTTGCAAATTTGCCGGACTGCGACTTCGTGAAAGCGAAGGTTCTCGTTTAAACGAACGTTTCGTATAATAGCTTTACAAAGAAAGAGACAGATTGATTATATTCCTCTCTCCCTCTTCCCCCTCTCTTCCCCCTCTTTTCCCCCACCCTCTCTCACTCTCTATCTTTTTATTTTCTTTTTTCTACGTCCATCGCAGGAAACGTTGATCGAGCTTCTACCTTAAATGAAATATCTCGTTCGTCTCGTTTTTCGATACGACATTTCGAGAAATATCGATTGTTGGACTGGATCGAGAAGTATCGACAAGAATGAAATTGTACGTTGCGGGGGCTGGGGGGAGTAACTTAAGGACGTCTACCATGTTCGAAATATCAACGTTAATATCAAAGTAAAGTAAAATTTCTATCGGCCTGCACGGAAAAATAATGTCGTGAAAGGGAATAAAGCTGAAAGTCGAAGAGAATAGAAAAATCAAAAGGCGTATTGTACGTAACGTATATACATACACATACACTTACACACGCATAGAAAGAAAGAGAGAGAGAGAGAGAGAAAGAGACATATACATACATACGCCCATATATGTGTACGTTTTATTTCGATTTTGTGAAGAGCCCTCAGATATACCACAGATTTATTCTTTATTGCTGTCGCTAAAAAAGAGGGAGAGAGAAAGAGAGAGAGAGAGAGTGTGTGAGAGAGAGAGAGAGTATGTGAGAGAGAGAGAGAGAGAGAGGGAAAAAAATAAATAGAAGACAAAAATACAAAGAAGAAGAAGAAGAAGAAGAAGAAGATACTCGAAACAACAGGGAATGTGGGCGAAATCTTTCTGACACATACGATAAGATTCCACCAAGTAGATACGAAATCTCTGTTGAAGAAAAATCGGATTCGCTTTCGTAGCGTTTCCTCTCTTTGAGGTAGTAAGTAGAAAAGCCAGAGAATCTATGCTCGTCGCCGTCGTTTAGTCGAAAGAGTATATCTTATAGTTGTATGTATATATGTGTGTATATGTATATACATACACACACACATATATATCTTTGCGTACTTACCTATAAATGTAAGATCGAACGAAGAAGAAACTTCCGTGATATGAGTCCCATGAGATCAAACTTGCTCGCTTCTAAGCAAACAGTATGAGAAATCATTCTGACGAACGTTTTAAACGTTATAAATCGTATCGATAAAGCTTGCTAGTTTGTATAATAAAGTATATTTTATAAAATCTCTTTTCATATATTGTCCTTTTTTGTCAATTTCCACGTGTATTTTATAAAAAAAAAAAAGAAAAAAAAAAGAAAAAAAAAGAAAAAAAAAAAAAAAAAAAAAAACAAACAAACAAAAAAAAAAAGAAAAAAAAAAACAAACAAAATAGAAGAAAAATAATGAAAAGAGTCATTATCGTATAAATATCTTTATGGATCTAAAATATTTGCTCCTTTGAACGGTTTGATCGTTCTTTTCTTTTTCGTTTTCTTTCTTATTAAATCTTCTGAGTATTTTCGTCCTATTTCGTTGACGTTTTAAAATAAAAAATTAATTCGTTCTCCTTCGAAGTTTTAAAATAACATAGGTCACGTTTGTAAGTTATAATCGATATCACGAACTTCTTCGAGTTGACCCTACGAAAAAAGCATTCGGTTTAGCATAAAAATATCTCTGGCCTGATCGTTCGACGTCATCCCCTTTTCTCTCTCTCTCTCTCTCTCTCTCTCTCTCTCTCTTTCTGTGAACGCTAGTCGTCGTTAACGGTACAACTATTTCTTCGCTAGAAACGTTGAATTACTTGGAAAACTTTCCTAACGATTTAATCGAATTATGGATGATCAACTTGGGGGAATAGCAATAAGGTTGAGAACGGTAGACGATATAAAGCTAACTCTTTCACGTGACATGAAAGAAGTGAGAAAACTAGAGAGACGGAAAGAGAGAGAGAAAGAGGGAGAGACAAAGAGAGAGAGAGAGAGAGAGAGAGAGAGAGAGAGAGAGGGAAGGAGACGAATGAGGACTTGGTGCAAACTACGAAAATCAAGGCAGAATAATCGTCCTCGTCGTCCTCGTTGTCCTCGTCGTAGTCGTCTAACTTTCACGAAAGTTCGAAAATAGATCGTGAGTCGGCTGACCAAGATCCGACGAACTGTGCCGGAAGTCGAGCTCCGCGAGGAACTTCCCATCGAATTAGAGAAAAGTGTCTTCCTTCGCATACTGTTATATGCGCCAACCACGGTACAAACTTCTCCGTTAATCTCTTGGAAATCCCCTATGCCCTATAGGTTTCTCGATTTATCGTAGAACCTCGATACGCGATGTCTCTTCCATCTTCGATTTATTCCACCCTCTCAGATATTCTCTTTCTTTCTCTCTCTCTCTCTCTCTCTCTCTCTCTCTCTCTCTCTTTCTTTCTTTCTTTTTCTGTGTTTCTCTCGCAATCTATATTCTTCATCTCCTTCTTCCTATTATACGTCGCTCAGACGTTTTACAATGAAGTCGGTCGCATATTCGAGAGGACATCGGGATTGAGTAACGATCCCAAAGAAAATTTATCCAATCTGAATGTTTCTTGTCGCTTAACGAAATATAACACGCGAACTTTATTGTGAGTCGAAACGAATCGAAAAGTAAGTTGACAAAAAGAGGGAGAAAAAAAAAAGAAAGGAAAAATGAAAAACAGAGGGGTGGAAATTGAAGGAACAGATATAAGAAACATTTGGCTCTTATCTCGTAATATATGGGAAACGAATAATTTTGAAAAGGACATTGAATTTTGTAAAGATAATCCAATGAAATCGAGTGAATGCGGCAAGTATTGTGATTTAAAAATAAAGAGAATACAAAAGCGAGAAAAAGAGAGAGAGAGAGAGAGAGAAGGGTGGGAGGAGAGAAAAAAGAAAATTTCTAGGCACGAATTTGCGTTCGCAGAAAAGTTTCCCTTTCAGTGTACCCTTTTAAAAGGATCGCCACGTATTTCCGTGTTCGCGTAAGACGTAGTCACAAAGTTTTCGCTCGAGTTCTCTTACTCTAATTTCCGTTATCCCTCCTGAAGGGATTAGAGAACGTGTTTAGCGAAATGGCGACGAAGAGAGTGGGCAGAGAATGGCCGGCCAACTTATTTTCTCTTACAGAGGAGGAATGCAAATTTTTAGTGACGTTAATCGTCTCGTTTTCTCCGTTCTCCCTCCCTCTTTCTCTCTCTCTTTCTCTCTTTCTTTCTTTTCTTCTCTCTCTCTCTCTCTCTCTCTCTCTCTCTCTCTCTCTCTCTTTTTTTACCTTTCACAAACGATTTCGGTTAAAAGGGATAAAAACGAAATTGAACGATATTCTCGATTCCTGACCTTATAACTTTACCACTACTATCACCATTACCACCACCGATAGAAAATCTTACCGGGATCACGACAAGGTTTGCACGTATAGTTTGAAAATGGTCGGAAACCCTTTCCCCTTCCACCTCGACTCATTACTTTGAATTATTCGAATAATATTTCCCTGTCTAGAGGAGAAATCAATGCGTCTACCCTCGCGATGCATAATTCATACCATAGTATTAGACAGATCGAAGATTAATAGGCTCGATCGGATGCTCCTCTAATCGAGCACTTACCACCTACGACTTCGTTCGTCTCCTTTTCTTTTTCTCTCTCTCTCTCTCTCTCTCTCTTTTTCTTTTTCTGTCTTTTTCTCTCTTTTCAACACTCCTTTCTCGATCTTCTTATTCCTCCTCTATCGTACTCTTTTCCCTCTTCCACAACGTGCTAGGTAGATTCAAAGAAATCGATAGGTCCCGTCTCGTAACGACCCCGAACGATTCTTCGAGCCAAGAAAGATCGTTGATTCTCCCTTTCCCCCCCTCCCTCTTTCTCTCTCTCTATCTCTCTCTCTCTATCTCTCTCTCTCTATGCTCCTTGAGGAAAGTCTTCACCAATCTCGTCCGTTTTCTCTCGGCATTGCGTAAAAAAGAAGAAGAAGAAGAAAAAAAAAAGCAGGAAAAAAGAACATGAAAAGAAAAAGAAAAGAAAAGGAAGAAAGTCTCACAAAGATGAGAGAGGATCGATTGAGATTTTACATTACTCCACGACTTTCTCGACTTTTTAATATTTATTCTTGTTCTTTTATATCTTGTCGATATGGGATATTAATAGGCGATTGAGAAATATAAGATTGTGTACTGGGTCATATATAAAAGTAACACTTCAAAAGAGGATCTATAAATTTGAGACACAGTTCAATATGACATGCGGAATGTAAATAAAGTTTGTTAAAAGTCACGAATTTTTATCAAACGATTGTAACGTAATTCTGTTTCTTTTCTTTTCGTTTCATCTTACTTGCCAAATGCTTAATGCAGCTGCTCGTTAGAATTCTCAACGATATCAATGCGAAGTCTTAATCGTATCCTAGCAAATAGAACGAGCTCGATAACTTTCCCAGTCCGAGTCCGGAAATTAAATGACGTGAACAGATTGGAGACACGTTCATGGAACGTCCTGATAAAAAGAAAGTATAAAGTGACAAAACTAGGCTACGAGACAAGTGAACTGTTTTCTTATTCATTTGATATATATATATATATATATATATATATATGTATATATATGTATATATATGTATATATGTTTGATCCTTTTAATGTATATTTTAAGATGTCCCATTCTCATTATTCCGATCCTATTTCAGTGGAAGTGGCAATTAACAAAAGGTCAGACGTGGCCACTTATCGTCGTAGAGCAAAGGAGTAAACAAACATTTCAAATCCAGAGTGCTATATTTTTTTTTACATTTGCAGGAAAGAGAGAGACAGAAGAGGATGAGATGATCAATTTGGAGAATTTTAAATATTAAATAGGTAGGTTTTCTTCTTATAAAGATTCCAATCGAAGAGAAGAAAAATGAGAACGCTTTGATGATAACGACAGATATGCAGATTCCTCAAAGGTGGATAATTTTAACTGGAACATAATGGAAACGAAAGAGAGAGAGAGAGAGAGAGAGAGAGAGAAAAAAAAGTGAATAATTTTCTCGTTTGCACGTTATCAATGTGAAATCCGGTCAAACAGAATTGTCAGATAGTGTCAGTCGATACGCTTCGAGAATAAGTCGAGACATGAAATGATACTCGCGGGAAGATAGTTATTTTTGGTTTTAACGATATAAAGTATAGACCTCAGCAGGTTAAAGACCATTAAGAATAGGATATAAATTTTATTGATAGTTCAATTGATAATTTTATTAAATAATAAGCATTCGCAAGGGTTAATTTAATTCGTCCATCAACGTCGTCTCACTCTAGTTCGAATGATTCGATTAATCGGGTTAATATAAAATTATCTCAATTGCAGCGAAATAGTTTCATGGATATTGTAACGATACGAGTCTATTAAAACGGCCGAATGTAAAAGCTAATAACTCTAGAAACGTCTGTTCGATTCTCGTCGATTCCATTATTTCTGAAATCAGTTATTTTAATTTGCCATGTTTAACGATCCACTCGACGTGACTGTGAAATTCGTAGATAGCGAGTAAGCCTGAGCTTTTTGTTACAATATTAATTATTCAAGATAATTTCAACCGAGCCATTAATTTAATGAAATGACTAGTTTCGAATGCAAAATCGTTCGCTCGTTATCTTCTCTATTATTTAATATCGATCGAATATCACGCGCATTCCGGTTGTTTGATTTTAAAGAGTACGAATATCTGATACGATTCCCCAATTCTTTTTTCATTCTTATTTGACTTATTTATTTATTCTTCGATATAAAAGAAATAATGAGAAGCAAAACGTAAAGAATATTGGGAAGAAAGTTTTTCGTCTTTGGTACTTTCAATGAAAATTCAATCAAGAGATATTTAAAAAAGTTCTTCAATAATGTAATGGGAAAGAATAGAAAAGTGAGATCTATTCTAAGGATTAAATGAACCGATCAATAGATTACGAATATTTACTTTATTAATTATAAAAGAAAGAAAATAAATAAGTAAAGGGTCTAATTGAATATCTCCTATCGTATAATAACGCAAAATATACTTTGCGAATTGGAAGGAGACGATAAATCGAACGAAACTTTTAACACGAGACGATACCTCTGTGTGTGTGTGTGTGTGTGTGTGTGTGTGTGTGTATACGTTATGTATATACACACTTATCCGAACAGAGAAATTCACTCTAGATAAACTTTTCGTGAAGTTATTTTTAAATCTGCAATCGCGTTGGTAAACTCGAATCGAATTTACGAGTTAGGATTGAGATGCAGCGATTTTTATTATTTTTCTTTCTTTCTTTCTTTCTTTCTTTCTTTCTTTTTTTTTCTTTCTTTGTTTCTTTTGTTTTTATCATCACGGTATAAACGATCAAAGATGAAAGATCGAACGTTTAAAAAGTTTGTAGGTAAGAAGTAAAATGGAAAACAAAACAAAAGAACCAAAAAGGGAAAAAGAAGGAAAGAAAGAAACAAACAAAAAAAAAAAAAAAAAAAAAAAAAAAAAAAAAAAAAAAAAAAAAAAGAAAGAAAAGAAGAAGAAAGGAAGAAATAAAGAAAGGGAAAAAAGACCGATAAATAGGAAAACGGTCGAACATTCAGGTCGGCATTTCCCTCGCGTGATCCTTTTCCGTTGCCTGACGGTTCTCGATTAAATATCGATTTAAAGGAATTTTTAATTTCCCGAAGGGCCGCGGAATCGAGTGGCAGGGCTCTGTCGCGAGTTTCACGGTGTTCCCAGGTGTCAGCCATGTGTCACGATCGTTCGAACAATGCACCGGTAAAGGGTCCTCTATATCAATTTCGAACGAACTGTACCAGCATTGAACCATGTTCCGTTTCCATATGCCACTCTTTCCTATTTCTACACACACCCAGAGTATCTCTCTTTGTGAAAACCAGATACGACTTTACAAATTGCGATCGCTCGTTGCTAACTAACTTTGTACGCCTGGTCAACGTTATAACGAGCGGTCATTAATATCTCGAGAATAGCGGCGTTACCAGTCGAGATCGACGTTTCTGTTCATCTTTCCTTCGTTAACGACGAGTTACCACGAGCCCCTTTTCTCGGGGAATAAATAAGCGAAATAGTATTAGGTCGGGCAAAGCTAAACTCTAACTATATAGAACGAGTAGAGAAAGGGAATAAAAGATTAAAGAACCTTAGGAAAGTTACAATTAGACAAATTGAAAAAGAAAAAGAAAAAGAGAGAAAAGAAAATAAAGATATAAGGACTTTTCGATGGATACCAATTCTCTCCAAGGATTCTTCTTTATCTCTCAACGAAAAAACAGGAAATAAAAAGGAATATATATTGTTTTAGGATATTTTGAAAAAGAGAAAAAAGAAAAGAAATAAAGTTATCCAAAGAAATCCAACAAGGAGAGAGAGAGAGAGAGAGAGAGAGAGAGAGAGAGAGAGAGAGAGAGAGAGATAGAGAGAAAAAAACAGACATGGAGACAGAGAGGTACAGAGGACGTATAAAGAGAAAGAGAAAGAGAGAAATAGAAAAAAAGGACCTTTTTCGAATAGCACGTTCCCGATCATTTTCCCTTTACTTTTCCATCCCATTTCCAGTGCCGGCTCTTGTTCCTTTGCCATGCACCAAGAAGGAATCCGACAACGCAACGGAGACGAGAAAGGGGCATAAGCGAGAGATAGAAGAAAAGCGTAGAGAGACGAATGGCTAGAAACGAACGAGTGTGACTGTTAGAAGGAAGAAGAAGAGTTGCTGGAGAAGGAAGAGGAGGAGGAGGAGGAGGAGGAGGAGGAGGGAAGGGGAGGGGAGGTGGGTGGATGGCGTATAATGGCAAGTATTACGAGCACTTAGTCACTTTTGTGCTAGGGCCGCCATTGTGCCGGAACAAAAGATGGCGAATCCCCTGGAGCGATTCGACTGTCCCGTGCGCGAGGCGCACAGTAGTAGTCGTTGGTGCTCGAATAACCATGAGACTAGAAGGGCAAAATTAAGCCGAGCGTGCTCGGTCTGAGTCTCATACGCTTGCGCTACTACGGCACACGCCTTCTTCCGATACGCGCTCTTCTCTGTACACCCTTTCTCTCTCTCTCTCTCTCTCTCTTTCTCTTTCTCTCTTTATATACCGGTATTTCCTTTGTTATTTCTCTTTCTGTTCTTTTTCCGTTCTTTATTTTTCTTCTTTTCCTTTTTCTTGTTTCTTTTTTTTTTTTCTTTTTTTTTTACAATTTCGAGTTTATCGGCACACCGGCATTTCTTTCTTTCGACCGTCCTAGCAAAAGCAAGATAACTTGCTTCCCCAAGTATCAGCAACGACATCCCCCTTCTATCATTGGCTTTGTCTCGACGCAACGACGGCCAAGGCACAGACGATCGCCCGAGTAGTCTTTCTTCTCGTTTTCCCTCAAGGGCACCAGGCGTTACTTGCTGCCCTTTTCTTCGACTATATCACGCTCACCAAGTTTACCCATCTTGTAGCGCCTTCTTCCTGAAATTACAATTCTCCGACCAATATTCTTTCTTTACTAGAATACCGCCAGACTACTCTCTCTCTCTCTCTCTCTCTCTCTCTCTCTCTCTCTCTCTCTCTCTCTCTCTCTGTACCGCTGGATTATCGAAGCTTATCAGAGGGTTGGAAGATGTTGCTCGCTTTTGTATACGCCGAGTCCTTTGTGCTTTCCACCGTTCCACCACTCTGGGATGTTCATTTGTCAAGTCTCTCTCTCTCTCTCTCTCTCTCTCTCTCTCTCTCTCTCTCTCTCTCTTATATGAGGCGACGGGTTGACTCGTCGTCGTTGGTACGTAGCTTTCCACGAATCCCTACGAAAAATTGCGTTTCCGCGATGCTCGGTTTGATAATGAAAACGTCGTCTTAGAAAATGAGACTTTCGCCGACGAAGGAGACTTTAGTCTACGAATAATTTTTACTTTCTTTGACGAATATTTCAAAAGCAGAAAAGAAAAAAAGAAATATTACGTGTGAACACGTAAAAAGTGAAATGGTCTGTGAGAAAAGAAGTAGATACGATAGACTGCCTCGACGGGTATTATTCAGTCGCGAGTTCTTTCATCTTCAACATCAAAAGACAATGCCCCCAAAATTATGGAAATTTTTTCGAAGAATTTTGCGAAATCGACGTTATGCGTTTTCTTTGTATTCGCGAGCCATGTAACGGTGGTACCTGCAGAGTCGAGCAACGACGGGGGATAAGAGTAAAGAAGGTGAAAAGGGATGAAAAGTTATTTCAGTCACGATTCTCGCTCGTCTTCGATGTTTCCCATTTTATATATATTATATATATATATATATATTCTTCTTCGTTTTATCATTTTACGTTTCCTTTTTCTGAGAAGAAAAAAAAAAGAAAGAAAAAGAAAGAGGTAAAAGCGATACCCTCGCAATCGTAAAATAATAACTTGTTCTAAACCATAAATGGGATCATTTTCTTTTTTCCTTTTGCTTTTCTTTTTTTTCTCTTTTTTCTGTTTTTTTTTTTCTTTTTATTTTTTTCTTTTTTTTTTTTTTTTTTTTTTTAAGGAGAAGGATCGTTCGACGGAACGTTAACAAACATTAAGAGCATTACATTCGTACCAGTAATTCTCTTCGAATTCGTAGGTCCGGATGTAACAGTTTCGATTGGCAAAGTGTGCGCGCAAGTTGAATGATCGGCGGCCGTATTACCGATCAAGATCGGCTGTCTGTATCTACTCTATTTCGATTCCTGAATCAAAGTCGGCTGATTAAGCCCTTCAGAGCCTACTAGGCGTTTCATTTGCATCATGCCACATAGGTATCATCCCTTTGTACGGCTTTGAATAGTCAACGGGAAGTGAAATGTGTCCGACCAAGACCTTCCGTAACTACTGTGAAACGTACACAACAGATACATCTCTTCTGTTAACGGTAAAACTTATGATTTATATATGTACATCAAAGATTTCCAATTCATATCATTAATATAAACGATCCCTTAGATAAACTATTTGCAAACATTTCAATTATTTCTTCTTACTTATCGTATATTTTATTTCTATCGAATCTCCTGTAATATCTTCCTTTTCCTTTTCGTGAATCCGCATAGACGTTAGAATACAACAACAAAATATTTTATATGGATGGAAAAGGAAATCGAATTGAAAGAAATCTACAAAATGAGATTATCTATTGGTCCTTGTTCACATTTTCCTCAATAGATCGTAGAACAATGGACAAAGGAAACATCATTGAGGTAGAAGAGCCACTTGATTCACCTCGAGAAAGCACGCTATATTGAACGGGAATAGGACGTTTGCTTCGGGAATAGAGAGAGAGTGTGTGTGTGAGAGAGAGTGAGAGAGAGAGAGAGAGAAAGGGAGAGGACGTCCACCAGTGGCGTTTTATGGTTCTAGAAACAAACCTTACGACATTACGACCGCCATACGTGTTCTCCTGCGTTGATTCTTCTTTCTCTCTTTCTCTCTTTCTTTGTCTCTCTTATTATGTTTCCCTCGTTCGCGTGCTCTTTCAAGCCTGGCCGAACAGAAGTACGATAATGCCGTTTATCCGGGCGTGAGAAGTCGAATTGGTGGAGAAGTAGGGAAGGTCGAGGATCAGCCAGGCAATTGGTGCAGTCTACGTAACATAACGTTGGCTCGCTCGCACAGCTGCTGGAAATTGCGGGTTCTAACAATCGCTTCTGCTTACCTGCCAGAGACCGCACTCTGTAACCACATACATACACACACACACACACACACACGCACACATGTACGGAGACGCGCGCGCGCGCGCCCCTACGATGCATTGTGCGTATTGACCGACAATGGTTCATGAACGAAGTGAACTTTCTTTGCGGTGGAATACGAAGAAAAATGTTCCATGCGATAATGATCAACTTGTGAAATCGAGTCGAACTCGAGAGATCCCTTTAAAGTAGTACGAAAAATAAAAATACTTTCTATATCGCGGCTTCCAATTTTGACGAGTCTCGTTTATTGTATTTCCTTTCAATCGAAATCAAATTCTATTTCTACTGATTCTCCAACGAAATATTATATTTTGATATAAAATAAACTTTGCTTTCTTTCTTTCTTTCTTACTTTCTTCCCTTTTTTTTTTCTTTGGTATAATTTGTTTTTCTTTCTCTCTCTCTCTCTCTCTTTTGTTTGTCAGTACAGTATCGATGAATTACTTTTCCTTTCTGTTCTTTCCCATCATTTTTTCTCACTCCTCATTGATTTTCTCGCTCTTTCGCGTCCATTTTTCTTCATTACTTCCTTTTCTTTTTCTTCTTCTTCTTTTTCTCTTTTCTTGGTTTTTTTTTTTTTTTTTTTTTTTTTTTTTTTAGCAGCGGCATATCGGAAACAAAGAGAAACGCGAATACAGCGTGAAATTGCGGAAACGGGAATACGTGTAAATGGAAGGAGAATTGCGTCTCGAATGTGCTGGTTAAATAAGAGGCCTGCGTTTCATTGTCGTGAGAAGACACAAGGGTTGGCGGTTTGTCTTTCCTTCTTTCTCTATCTTTTGTACTTTTTACTCGACCGTTAATTGCGAAATAAAAGTGCGCGACTGCCTGCGCTTTACACCCCCAAGTAGGGGTCGATGGGAATGAGAAAGAAGAAATAAAAAAGAAAAAAAAAATAGAAAAGGAAAAGAGGAAGAAAAAGGAATTAATGAGAATGAGAGGAGAAGACCTGGGGGAACAAGGGGGGTGGAATAATACGATTACTTAAGTTCATCAAAAAAGAACTTCCTTTCAACTCGCTTTCTTGCTCGCTCGTTCGTCGACTTACGACGCGCGAATTGAATTTTTCTCAACAACTACCTACTTTGCCGCTACATTAACTTTAACTTTGTGCACTTAAGTTCACATTTATTCAGCATAGCCTCAAATCTCACAAGTTTATTTATAATCAAATATACATCGTATATATATGTATATATATATATATATGTAAGAGAAGATTGCCTCCATTCTTGGATCATTTCTTTTTCCCTTTGTTTCGGTCATATATATCTTCATGATCTATTCAATGAAAACAAAAAATATTTTCGTAATACGCTTTAATGCTTTCGTAATGCTCTTTTATCAGATAATATTAGATTTTTAAATATGTTACTACAAATAATGTAAATGATATTAATAGAGAAACCGATTGCCTAATTTGTTTACTATCAGTTTCCTAAATTGGAACTGAAAGAGAAATCTATAAATAACATTAATTACAGTAAAACGATAAGACAGTAAATGAG
>NC_062198.1:7080744-7100744 GCF_912470025.1 Vespa velutina | reverse complement strand
CCTGTCCCTTTTTACGGTTGTTTTCTACTTCCCCGTACTCTCCGTTCCCTTTTACTCTTTCCGTGGTTATTTCTCCGACCAGGATCACTGTACAAAAAACACGAAACTGTATCTTGCTATGAGGGAGAGAAGGAAAACGAGATAGAGATAAAGAGAGAAAGAGAGAGAGAGAGAGAGGGAGAGATAAAGAGAGGAGATTTTAACGTTCCCTCAACCGAGTCCACAGTAGCACTCCATCGAGCCATCGGCTGGAGTACGAGCAGAGCGGACGACCTGGTGCTCGTAAATCAGTGGAATTTCGCGGCCACCCCACAGACAATTTTATGATTTAACTCGGTGGACGAGGGAAGGCTGCGGTTGTTCCGTGAGCTCAAATACACGTACGCACGATCCACCCTATGCAGCCGGTGTATATGCCTGTGTATGGTGTATAAATATATATATATATATATATATATTCCTTTGTACCAGATGAATTTCTAAATTTCTAGGCTCGTTCAAATGAACCCATATATAAATCAAATATCACATACACTCGTCTCATCATTTCTATCTTCTTCTTCTTCTTCTTCTTTTTCTTTTTCTTTTCTTTCTCTAACGATGACATCGTTACGAGTTAGAAACAGCAAACTCATTCTCTTCCACTATTAACGCTTAGTCCCCGATCGGTAAGCGTATGCGTTGGAGAGATTAATAGGTAGGACGATTTGTTAGCTCCGTTTCACCGTTGTTCACTACAGCTGGAGTGAAAGAGAAAGAGAGAGAGAGAGAGAGAGAGAGAAAAAGAGACAGAGAGAGAAACTAATGCACAAACCAATGGCCACGATTATTCTCTACTTGGTCCTTATGTTCTTTCACTGTAAAACACATATGTTTCCCCCTTTTAAATAAATCCACGATTTGAAATATCGTTCCTCTTTTTATTATTTCTCTCTTTTTCTTCTTCTTGTTCTTCTTCTTCCTCCTCTTTTTTGTTCTTCTCGTTCTTCAATGACAGAATATAAGTACTTAACGAGTAACTCTCGACGGACAACGTTATTTTGAGGAAAAGTAATCGTAATGCATTAAAGAAAGTACGAGTAATAAAAGGATAGATTTGAAATCAAGTTGCGTGACCGACTGGCCTCGGTCGAACAAAAGGTTTCTTGCATTTCTAAATCGAATTAAACTCTGAACCGACACGCCATTGTTGATCTCCATACCGTGACTATGAGAGAAGGAAAGCTTATTTACAACGTCAGATCGAACTTACTTGTTCAAAGATGATGCTGGATTATCCTAAGATCTCTACAGAATGATATGCTTTCAGAATCGATCATATTCTTTCGATAAATAGAAACAATACGTATTTTTCTTTTTTTTTTTTGTTCTTTCTTATTATCTTCGATAATACTTATCATTTGTCTTTCTCGATATATAAAATAAAATGAATCGTTTCGACCGAACAAATTTCGTCGTATTTTTTATTGAATGTACATACATACATACGTACGTGTGAATTATAAAAATAAGAAGATTCGATTTCAATCACCTTGACAGAGGATTAAAAGAACATCACGAAAGGACATATCTTCTCATAGGAGAACATGGTGGGAGTACTAGAGTCAAGTTCGCGTGACTGCACGAACTCGAGGATGGAAAAAGGTTTCTTAGATTCGTAAATCGAATTAAGATATCAAACGGCACGACAGCTCATTGATCACCATTCGATCGGTTTGATATAAAAGAGCTCACTAACTTTGGTACGGGTCAAGTGAGTTGCGGAACGTGCTGTCAACTTATCGCACCGCGTCTCACTTCAATTCAGATTCGAACGGACGTAGAAATAAAGTAGAAGTTTATTTTACATCTTAATTTGACGTAAGTGAAACAAATACGATCCTACGAAATGTTCGGTTTTTTTTCCTCTTGTTTTCTTTCTTCCTCTTTTTTTTTTTTTTTGACCGTAGGAGAGGATACAAAAAAGAAGAAGAAAAGAAAAAAAAATCGAAATAGTAATTTTTTAACTTAAGTGGAAGAGAAAAAATCGTTCGTTAAAATCTCACAGTTGGTTTCTTCATTCTCTAAGACAGATATCTATTCAAGGTCCTAAGGGTTGAAACCTTTTGGACGTGGATAGGACGAGTCAAGAAGACCACTAAAATTCTTCTTCGTTCAGACATCTCGTTTATCTCGGAAGATCCATTTTAACGATTCGTCAGTCTACCAACCGACGACACAGCCTTGAAGAAGGATGCTGCTGCAAAACTATACCTTCGAGAACGGCCCTCAGCCTTTTGTAGGCGGAATGGGGTAGGTAAAATTTCTTCTTCTTCTTTTTTTTTTTGCTTTCTTTCTTTCCTTTTTTATTTCTTTCTTTTTCCTTCATAATCATTCAACATTGTTCCAAAGATGAAAGGAGAGAAATAATCCGACGAAGTGGAGGGAGCTTTCGTGCGTACACGAATCTCTTTTTCCCTTTCTCTCTCTCTCTCTCTCTCTCTCTCTATTTATCTTTCTCTCTTTCTCTTCATTTGCTATTGTGGGACTATGACATGAGAATAATGATCGCGCGAAAGTGAAAATAGATTAGAAATATCGGAAATAAATTAAAACGACTAATAATAATAGATGAATAATCGACGAGGAAATTTTTATAATAAGTTAATGATCGCAAATTTTTCGATAATATTAGTCTAATTCAAATACGTTACTTCGGTTCTTCTTCCTTTCATTAACAACCTTTTACGAAGGTAATAATAGTAGTCGATGAAAGAAGATAGATGAAAGCTCGGAGATGTCAAAAAGGAAAAGGAGTATAAAATTTGCGTCCATCTAACTTTAATAACGACCTGGTACTTATCGAACTTTCTTATCGCGATAAAGACGTTTTCCTTCCAATTTCGATGATTCAATATTTTCTTGTTAAATTAGAGAGGTCCAACAAATGCAAGAAAGGTTTTTGGGATGGAACGTACCACCGGAACACATGGGACTTGTACACGTTCATTGGAGGGGCTACCTCGCACCTGGAAAATACTGGCACATTGGTCTCTCGCTTATTTATTTTATGCTGTTTGTCATGTCCGTCGTTGGAAATGGATGCGTCGTATGGATATTTACCACGTATGTCGATCGTAAACTCTGAATTATTATTAACTATTACTCATATATATATGTATATATATATGATCTTTTGTTTTTTTTTTTATTTTTTGGCTTTTTTTGGTTTCTTCCTTTTTTCTTTCTTTCTTTCTTT
Source organism: Vespa velutina (assembly GCF_912470025.1). NCBI lineage: Eukaryota > Metazoa > Arthropoda > Insecta > Hymenoptera > Vespidae > Vespa > Vespa velutina. The sequence goes on along the minus strand of NC_062198.1, from coordinate 7,097,506 downwards.
CTTTCTTTCTTTCGTCAAATGAATCCAATGCGATGTTCGACTTAACGCCATCTTTGCGACGCTTGCAGCAGCTCGTCCGTTCACAGCGTTTGATTACCGAATCCATTGAAAAGTTTTGATGAAGTAACGCGAGTATGGTTGAAATTAAAAAATTAAAAAGAAAAAATATATATCGAACATTCCATCCGATGGAATAAAAATCAAACAAATAATAAAGATATGTGATTGAAATTTGTTACAGATCAAAAGCTCTTAGGACACCCTCGAACATGTTTATCGTCAATTTGGCTATATTCGATCTAACGATGGCGTTAGAAATTCCACATTTCATAATAAATAGCTTTATACAACGCATTTGGGGTTGGGAGATTGGTTGTGCTATATTTGCATTTTTGGGCAGTATTTCTGGTATCGGGCAGGCAATCTCCAATGTTGCCATTGCCTACGATCGTTACAGGTATCTAATATTTTCTACCTAACCAACATTAGATATTAGAATGTTATTTAGTCGGTGCATTTTGTATATCGTTATGCGAGACTTTAAAAAATTGTCGGATAATAATTAAAAGAAATTTTTGTTATGTTCTGATAGAACGATATCGTGTCCGATCGATGGTAGACTAAACGGATCACAAGCTGGATTGATCGTTGCATTTACTTGGTTCTGGGCTTTACCATTTTCAGTTTTACCTCTTATAGAGGTGTGGGGAAAATTTGTACCAGGTAAAACGATAATTACATACTCATTTAACGATCCTATCAATCATAGATATTATAATCCAAACTCGATAATATCATAATACTCAATGATATTTCAGAGGGATACCTAACTACATGCAGTTTCGATTTTCTAACGGATAACTCGGACACGAGGGTTTTCGTAGCTTCGATCTTTCTTTGGTCTTATCTTTTACCATTGACCCTCATAGTTTATTTTTACTCGCAATTGATTAGATCCATTAGACAACACGAGAAGATGCTTCGCGATCAGGCAAAAAAAATGAACGTGAAATCTTTGGTTTCAAATCAGGATAAAGAACGTAGCGTCGAAGTTAGAATCGCTAAAGTAGCGTTCACTATTTTCTTCCTATTTCTCTGCGCGTGGACGCCTTATGCTGTTGTCGCTGTTATCGGTGCTTTTGGTAATAGGTATGAAAATACATACGAATCTGTTAAACTTTATCGATGTTATATAAATTCGAAATATTACATTTTAATCATTAAAAATTATTATTCTAGCGACTTGTTGACACCTCACGTAGGTATGTTACCAGCTGTTTTCGCAAAATCGGTTTCGTGCATAGATCCATGGATTTATGCCATCAATCATCCAAGGTAATTTATCTATCATCATATTGAAAATCGTTAGATATCATTTATATGATCAAATATAATATTTTTCGATCGTAAAGGTATCGTCAGGAATTACAAAAGCGATGCAAGTGGATGGGAATACGAGAACCCGAACCAGTTGCAGACAATGTTTCAGCGCAGACCGAAAAACTTAAGGCAGACGAAGCATAATTCTAAATGTTTTATGTACTTTATGGAAAATGAGAAAACGACGGCATGGATGATCGATCGTATCGAATCGTCAATCCACCACCGATCCGATATCGATCTTTCCTCTCGTCTACGATTTCTTTTATTTGTCAATATATTATAAATAGAAATTATTACCAAAATATTCTGTATAAAAATTGTTATTATTATTATTATTATTATTATTATTATTATCATTATACAGTAGAACGTGGCACATACACGCTAATCTGTGGTTTCTTATATAAATTTGAATAAAGCAAGCATCAAATGGAGATATTATTTTTGTTTCATTTTTTTTTTTAGAATTTGACGTCTTCTTCCTTATCGTGTATGAGAAAGTTACGAAGTCAATTTTATCCTCCGTTAATCAATATTTCAGGGATTATACCGACTATCGACAAGTTTCGAGCTCGTTGAAATTTCTGACTCTTATCAGAGATGGCGGTCGTTCGTTATGCGATCATCGTTTTAGAAAAAACAACAAAATTACAGGGAAAACATGTTATACCGTTAACGTTATCGATTATTCATTAGATCAAACGTTAATAATTTGTTAAAACGAGGAGAAAAATTCTACGGTCAATACACAATCGAACGAAAATAAAAACTCCAAGAATTATATTTGGGGATGAAAGTTTCGATGAAAAAAAAAAAAAAAAAAGAAAAAAGAAAAAAGAAAAAAGAAAAAACAAACTCATGATTTATAACTATTATAATAAAGAATCGTTTTATCGTTGCGAGAAATAATTAATAAAAGAATTTCGAGATAGTGGAAATTTTACAACGTTTCAATGAAAAGCGGCCAATTATCTTGACATTGTTTCCGTTGTATTACAAAATATACACGTACACGTACATCGTAAATTAATATCGATTATCCTGGTCCCTTCACTACCTGGTAGTTGCTGTTTGTGAAGATCCCTCGATACTTCATCCAATGCATAAGATTAAGATTGAAAGACATTGATCTAATGCACGTTCGATTATCCTTTTAAAAAGAGTTTCGCTGTACGACGTGAACTAAACGTATCGAACTTAGAAAAAAAAAGAAAGAAAGAAAGAAAGAAAGAAAGAAAAAAAAAAAGAAAGAAAGAAAGGAACAAAATGACAGAAAAGACTATAATATCTATCTCGATATATCCTAAATAGATTTAATCTTTCGAAATAATAAATTTTAAATGGATTTCATTTGATCGAATATCTGTTAACACATTTAATTATAACGGAACAGATTTATACGAATTGATAGCGTGCGACATTATCCAAATATATACATACATATATATATATATATATATATATATATATATATATATATATATATGTATATGTATGTGTATATGTACATGTATAAATGAAAGGAATATCCCTAAAATAAATAAATCAAGTAATCTTTAATGTAATCGTTCTATTAAATAGGGGAGACCAATTGATATAATTCGATAGCAAGCCGAATGAAATGTGAATCGACCATAACGTTAATTAAGCTCTTACGAGTAATAAATTAACGATATAAAGATCGATTACGCCATTCGTAATAGAGTAGACGGCCGTATCATTCATATATGTATATATTCAAATCTGTAGATAGATAGATATATATGTATTACTGGATAAATTTCAAGCAGGGAATTCTTAACAATTAGCCGAATTGAATCGTACATACTTTTCAAATAGAACAGACATAAGGGAATAAAAAGTTACGCTTGATTACATCCTATCGTCCCTCTCCTCTCATCGATCTCATCATCCATTACTCCGTTCGCTTCAGATTACATTTGCGTTTATACTAATCTTTCGTTTCGTATCATTCTTCAGAAATTGTTCTGGAGACGAGAAGTCGACGGAGCGAAAGTAATGAATAACGTGAGACAGGAGGCAAACTTACCGTCCAACTTTCCCCCCAAGCAAGAAACATTGCTTCATGAATACATATACAAGAGAGTTACTCAGTCGCTCGAAGTATATATAACTGTTGAAATAAAAGAAAAAAAAAAAAAAAAAAAGAAAAAAAAGGAAAGTTTTAAAAAGCGGCCAAACGTAGCAAAGAGTAGGATAGAACTTTTTTCCTAAATACAAGAAAAATATAACTTCCTCTTTTTTTCTTTCGAAGTAACGACGATGTTCAAAAGAGAAATACGAAAGATAAGAAAGGATTTGTACCAACGTTCATTAGAAAGTTAAGAGAGACAAATAATTCCCTATTTATGATATAATCATTGATAATATAAGGGGTATTCAGATAGAAATTGATGGAAGGTTCTTTGAATGGTTAAACCATTGAAAGATGGGAGTTCCAATCAGTTCCGAATCTCATCGTACTTGTCGAGAGGATCGAGAGGACCAAGAGGCTCGAGGAAAAGAAAGAGAGAGAGAGAGAGAGAGAAAGTACGACGATAGACTCGAATGATATACCTCGTACTTGTCCTTTTTTCTTTTAAAGGGATGGGTATTCAGCTTACGTACAATCAAAGTTTTCTGCGTTGGGTCCATAGTTGGCATGGCATGGCATGGCGTGAAAGAAAGAATAGTAGAAAGAACAGATAGGAATGAAAGAGAAAGAGAGGGAGAGAGAAAGGGGATGGGGGTGGAGAGGAGAAAGAGAGCTAATGTCGCGACGCGAAGAGAGAAAGAGAAGAAAAGAGTCTGAAGAAGAAGAGATGGGTGAAGGAAGAGGGTGAAGGTTTTGGTTTGGTACGAGAAGGGGAGCTCGGAGTCGAGGAAATCCTTGATTAGATGTTCGCGTCAAAGGAACTCTTCGATTTTTTGGAGTCAAGGGAAGAAGAGGAAGAAGACGAAGAAGAAGGAAAAAAAAAAAAAGAAAGTAAGAGGGAAGCTAAAAGATATGAAACTAGAGAGAGAGAGGGGGGGGCGAGCCAACGAACTCGCGGACCGAATTAAAAATAGAGCCGAGTTGCGAACATCGAAGAATCGATTGTCCTGCCAGGAAAAGTAGAAGGAAAGGAAAAAGGTATAAGGAAAATGAAGTCGGGGACTACCGAAAAGACGGCTGCGCCTTCTTCGAGAGGTGCAACGAGAAGAAGAAGAAGAAGAAATCGTCTGGCTTCGTTCAAGATACATCCCGTTTGCCGAGGTCGCACCGAGCGACGGCTAGTTATAGATGTTGAAAATTCAATTACGTTGGATTTATGGCCGCCGGGTCCGGGCATATTTATTATCGTCGGTATTCCATCCCCCTATCCCGTTCCCTCCCCTCATCCACCAACAGCACCACCACCACCATCATCACTTTTCCTCAGCTTTCTGAGATGCTCCTCTTCCTGGTTTTTGCCTCCTTTTTTCAACCTCCTCCTCTTCTTTTCTCTCGTCTTTTCATATATATACATATACATATACATATATATATATATATATATATATATATTACGTAACCCGTTCGAATATTTCCCTCATGTCAATCGACGAATCCACGTTTATTTTACGTCTGAGAAAAATAAAATTTATACGGTGTATCATGGTCGTACAGATAAAAATTATAGATAATAAATGTAAATTTCCAAGGAAAAAATATCTAAGACGATAAAAATAAAATTTTAGTCGACAAGGTATGTGTATTGAAATTATATCGACGATAAAAGCGAAAGAATTAAAATGTAGAAAATAATTAATAGTTTATTCTAAAAAGGAACGGAGAGAAGAGAAAGAGAGAGAGAGAGAGAGAGAGACAGAAAAGGAAGGAATTACGATCGAGTAGTTAGGAAGGGACCGATTCAACGTTTGCTTCCATTAACGAGTATAACGGCTTTCTAGTAGTGCACCCTGGCCATACCAAAGTCAAAGTTGTAACCAGTTGTGTCGCGGTAGACCGAATAGCCGTGGTCTACTTTGTCCGGATAGGAACTGACTGGTTCTACTACTGCGTAAGAGTAGACTTCGATATTGGTTGAAACGCTATGAGATCGGATCTCGGTTGCTTATGGTTACTAGTTACGCGCAGCGGGGTTAAGAGCAAAAGAAGGGATGGAGACGGAGGAAGGGACCTCGTAAAATTGATTTTCTCTTGCAACAATGCGCTCGAGCACAAGCCACTGTCAAAGTGTGTTTCGTCGTCGATGGAAAACTTTTCCAACTCCTTCCGCAACACGTCGACACGAAAACGGATCCATTAAATTTCAATAAGCATCGTTGTCATCATCCTCGTCGTCGTCCTCGTCGTAGTCGAGCGACGAACTTCCTTGTTCTAAATCAGATCTGATCGCATTAGTCTTCGTTTGTACTCGAACGTAAATGGTATCTGGCTTATTCGGTGTATGTTTCAACTAATAAACAGCCTAGTAGGATCTCGACCATTTTTTACAATTATATATCCATTTTGCCATTGTAAAAATCGTCCGTAATGAAGAGCGAAGAAATATTGGGAAGTGAAAGAGAAAATAAGAAAAAAAAAAAAAAAAAAAAAAAGAACAAAAAAGGAAGATGAGAAAAAAAAAAGAAAAAAGAAAAAAAAAGAAACAAAAATAAATTCTATATGTCTATTAGAAGCAAGATCCTACCTTCTGTAATAGGATTTTTCTTTCTTTGTCGAGGGATCAGTAGGAGGCTTTCCAAGGAAGAAGAATTCACCGTACATCTTTTCCTCTCTCGTCGATGAATCCTCATCTCCTTTGGGATATTTGCGGGAAGTAGGTGTGTATTTCGAAGATACACGATATATCCTTCAACTCGAAAATTAGAAGGTAAAGCAGCTTGACTCGCAATATTTCATTTCTCTCTCTCTCTCTTTCTCTCTCTTGTTTATTTTTCCTCTCTCTCTCTCTCTCTCTCTCTCTCTCTCTCTCTTTTTCTCTCCTTTTTTTTTTCATGCAAGAACCTTATCTTCAAACTCGTCCTGACAGGGAAGCACATCAGCATGGTGGACTTTATCTTTCTCAATAGAGCCATCTTAATCCGTAGTAGTTAAACGTACAGTAATAAACTTTCCACGATGCTCATTAAGCCGGATTTTATGTTCTTTTTATTCGGCCGAGTAGGATGTATATTAACGGTAGCAATAAATATCGGCCTTATCGGTGACGTTTCACCACCTTGTTAACGCGTATTGATCTTCTAGAAAAGGTAGAAAAGAAGGTAGTATATAGTAGCACGAAGTAAAGGTGCACGAGCATTTGATAAATAACGTTATTTCGCAAAGTCTCCAAAGTAAGAACGACGAGCGTACGATGCCTTTTTTTTCCAGGAGGAAAATTTACCCAGCAGAATAGATTTCTTTTTTCCATACTTTTTTTTCCATATATATGTATATATATGTATATATATATGTATATATATGTATATATATTCGTGCGTGTCTATGTGTGTGTGTATGTATCAATTTCTATTGGTGATGTATAATTGCGTTCCAAAGTGCCTCTCCGTCTAAATAACGATTTTTATTTATCGATGCCGACGGCACGACAGGAAAATGCTGAGAAAATGCATTTACGAGGATAAAACGGGCGTAAAATTAACGAGGCCGCGAACGAAATAAATTAGGATGGCCGGTGAACAATTTAAAGTGCTTGTCGCACTCGACGGTTATTAATGACAGTAATTAACTTATTTATATATCTACGATATCGGTAGAACTTGACACGAATAAGGAACGCATTGTCACGGCCGTCTATCCAACGGATGCAGGACGATCAAATAATTTTGTGTCTGGTTTTGAAAGCCCCACAAGCGAACGGATCGTTTCATCGATCCATATTTCATCGGTGTCCGTCATGCTTAGAAATTTGATAAGCGAACTTTCCTCTATCTCTCTCTCTCTCTCTCTCTCTCTGTGAAGTCTTCAAAACTTTAGTAAACGGTATTTAATAAATATCTGAGAATTTAACACGTTAATATACATCGTAACTTTTTAACCTTATAGCGATCAAAAACCGGCCCGTTCACAGAATCTACGTCTACATCGGGTTCGCTCGTAAACTAAACAAGATAAATAAAACAAGAACAAACGCTATTGTTAATTCCGAGCGCATTTAATTCGGTTGAATTAAATGTCGTAAAATCCGCATTTAAAATCGAGTACTAGGTGGCTAGGTCGCTGTCAAGGTTTATTAATGACCGGTAAACGACATTTAAATTTGCGCTTAAGCGTATAAATTCTTCATGATTTCCGAACGGTTTAATTCGCGGAAGAGAGAGAGAGAGAGAGAGAGAGAGAGAGAGAGAGAGAAAGAGAGGGAGGAACGAAAAGAAAGAGCAAATAGCAAAGGACAGATCGTGACGGGCACAAACGCGCGATACACGTGCGGCAAATCGCTCGAAACGGATGTTCCGTTGCGCGAAATTTGATCGACAGCGTTGTTATCGCGTCATGCGGGAGTAATGTGATAAAATAATTGCCAGGTTTGGGTAGGAAATGTGTGATGCTTAACCGCGCGGAAACTGCGAGTTATGTTCAACGAAGGTACGCCGTTAACGTTTGCACTTGTGACCCAAAAGGTTGGCGGCGGTTAATGCTCGTTAACATTATCGATTAAATCGTTTATCACGAACGTTATCGTTCGATATCATAGTCGATCGGATTTGTAAAAGTTATACGCAGGATGATCGTCGTTGTTTCGATAAAGAACTTTTATGTTGAAGGAAAGATTTGTCTCTCTTTTTTTTTTCTTTCTTTTCTTTAGTATATTTTTTTTCCGATGGTATAAAAAGGATAGAAAAAAAATTGACGAAGAAAGGGCATCCTATCGTCGAGACCAAACGAGATCGAAACAGCGAAAATTTTTATTTTTGACGATCAAACTTAGCGATTCTTGGAAAGGTCATTTTGCAGAGGAATGGCGGAGAAGGGGGCCCCTTGCTTGTACCGTTAAGGAAATGTAGAAAGATAGGAGAAGATGAATTAAGGGGGACATGAGAATGCGGAGTTCGTTAAATGCTTTGTAAAACGAAGTCTCGGGTGCGTCGTTTAAGCCGAAAGTCTCGGCAGCAATACATGCAAGGCGGTAACGCTTGAGGTCGGTCTTTATAGTTCGCGCGGGAGCGATAATACCATGGCGGTTTGCTGCACGATAGAGAGACAGAGAGAGAGAGAGAGAGAGAGAGAGAGAGAGAGAGAGAGAGAGAGAGAGAGAGAGAGAGAGAGAGATTGAAGAGACATGGGTGAAAGTGGAACGGTGAGAAAACCCTTCTCTACTTCACCCACTTTGAAGTCGTCCCACAATTCACGTAGATTCCTGAAACAAGAACGTCATTTCTGCCCTACCGAATTCCCCTTTCGAACATCATTTCCTTCCATTTATTATTTCTCATTAAGTGCTACAAATATTCCAGTTTAATTACGAGCGAATCCTCAATGATTCTCACGATCAAATCTGAATATCTTACGATAATAATAAAAATACAGATTAAATTAAGAAAGGATCGATATGATATTTGGTTAATTCTCGAGAAACAATTCAACGATCAATTTTTGATCTATCGTCTTGGAGTTGCGTCTGAGAGAAACAGACAGGACTTATCTAGAATAAATCCTCGGTTGGTCGAACGAGGACGCAGTTATTGGACCGTACAATTCCGGTGAACATTGCCACGAGAAACAAAGAGACTCTGCCCACAAAGTAGAACTAAGGGTGAGAGAGAAAGAGACAGAAAGAGTAAGACAGAGAGAGATAGAGAGAGAGAGAGAGAAAGAGAGAAACGGTTTACGATTCGGTCTTCCGTTCCACGACGTTTGCTCTCGCAAGAGATACCAGAGCTAAACCCATTTGGAACTTAAGTCCAGTCCAGCGTGGACGAAGAGGAGGACGAAGCGCAGAGTGGTTCGCTTGGGGGGAACGGGTGGAAGAATAGGAGGAGGGCAGGAAAGAGTAGTAAGAGAATGGGAGAATAGGGTGGAGGAGGTGAAGGACGCGAACTAAGACTATGTTGCGAAGACTGCCAGGGATAGAAAGGAGCATGGAAGAAGAAGAGTTTGGTGTATATCTCTCTAGCGAATTCAAGTTGGACAATACTTGTCGGGTCGAGAACGATGAAGAGAAGAGAAGGAGGAAGAACGGGGTAAGGGTGCGAGGGAGGCGGAGTGGTACGAGTACTAGAAGGAAAGAGATGCAAACGTCCTGCTCTAGACTGAAATACTGAAGCGAGCTTAAACGCCCGTTGCCATAGGAACCCTAACTTAGAAAGAGAAAGATAGATAGATAGATAAATGGAGAGAGAGAGAAAGAGAGAGAGAGAGAGAAGGAAAGAGAGAGAGAGAGGGAGGGAAAATGACTCGCGAGAGGGATCACAAAAGACACACAGAGTTCGTGTCCAGGATGCAGTCTTTTTCGGAAAAGAAACACCAACTACTGTCGCTCTTATAATATCGTCAAGTTTATTTCCTCACGACATGTTAAGCTCGCGTTTAACTGACCGGAAGTAACTCAAAATCGTGATTTTCATGGATTGAAATTGACAATTGAAATCCAACGGCATAGATGGTTTACCCCTCATCCCATTTCCCTGCACGTTTCTTTCCTCGATTACTTTCGAATTCTTTTTACTTACGTTTGTCCATTATTTTACATTTCTATCTCAATCGATCGACCTGATTCTATATTTCTTTAATTTTTCCTTCCTTCCTCTATTTTTACGCAAACGTACTAAAGACTAACGACTAAGAATCGAATGGAAAAATTTACGAGAACGCTGCGAGAACGAGAAGTGTCTCTTTCTTTCGCAGTAACTATCTTCTTTCTCTCTTTCCTTCTTTCGTTACAACGGAAAAGAAGAAGAAGAAGGAGAAGAAGAAGAAGTGGAAAAAGGAAAAAAAAGAAGAAGAAGAAGAAGAGGAAGAAGAAGTATATAAAATATCGATTAACTCACTGGAGGTGAATAGAAATTGCAAGAAAGAGGAAGGGCTCTTCCTCGAAGTTCGAACGAAGTCGCTCGATCGATTAGCTGTGAACCTTCTCAGAGAAATAGAGAGAGAAAGAATGAAAGAAAGAAAGAGAGAGAGAGAGAGAAAGAGAGAGAGAAGGCGTTTACAGAATTAATCCAACTGCTTCCGTTTCCGATCACGTGCAAGCGAGCTCCAAGAGGAGGCTTCGGGGAACGAAGGCGTACGAAGAAAATGTAAATTCGTGTAATGCCGCGAGTCAGCGAGTGCTACCGAACGAAAAACACATCGAGGAGACCCGGCGATCCTACTTAAAAAAAAAGAAAAAGAAAAAAAAGAAAAAAAAAGAAAAAAAAAAGAAGAAAAGAGAAACAATGTGAGCTACATTTTGGAGAGTGTTGAGAGAAAGAGAGAAAAGAAATATAGACAACGTTGAACACGCGATAGGATAATAAATTCGTTGCTTGTGGGATAATGCTCTCTTATGAGAGAAGAGTTGTTCGATAAAGCGGAGGTACGAACGGTCTCTGTCACCGAGAAACGCACGGACGTTGCCGGAAAATGAAACGCACGCGATAACAAAATTTCAGAGAAAGAAAAGGTGGATGGATGGGTGGGTGGGTGAGAGAGAGAGAGAGAGAGAGAGAGAGAGAGAGAGAGAGAGAGAGACAGAGAGAGATACCAAGCGAGTATTATCTCCGTTTATCCCATTAAAGAGAATTTCCAAGGATAAGTGAGGTAAAAGGACTAACTCACTCGATCGAAAAAATAAACATTCTCTTCGGTTTTGTCTAAAAAAAGAAAAAAAGAAAAAAAGAAAAAAAAAAGAAGAATAAAAATTAATTGTTAAAGAAAAAGAAAAAGTATGTTGAGCGTGTACGATAGTTACTAATTGCTTTTATGATATGCTAATGAGAAAGCTCTTGAAATTAAAATGGTAGAGAGGAAGATAGAAAGATAAGGAGACAGAGATAACTCGATGATAATATTATAAAGCTAATACGATCCAAGTCGACTTTGAATCCTTCGAAAAAGATTTGCATCTCGTTCGTTAAACTCGAGAGATTGTACGACGAAATGAAATAGGAGAGGAAATAAAAGAGCGATGTCAACGATGCGCTTGAATTTTTTTCCGAATTAAAAAGTAATAATAAAAGGAGTATATTTATTCTCCTCTCAAATCGTACCGTTGGAAGTCTCGCGGTACCGCAGACGTTGCGCAATTTATTATTTTGCAACGTAAGCCGGTGCACGTTCGCAACAATACTTCGTAAGTCCGTAATTTGCATCTCGTTCCAGATGTATTCCGTGTCGTTCGTGTATCAGCTACCCCCGGCAGTCTCGTTAAACGAGTTTCCCTCCCTCGTCCCAGCCTCCTCAGCCTTCACCTTCGTTTCGCTATCCCTCTCACAGCTCTCTCTTTCTCTCTCTCTTTTTCCCCTTTTTTCTTTCTATTTCTTTCTATCCTCTTTTACACACTTTTCTCTCACTCGGAGCTTTACCAAGCTCGCTTTTCTCTTGGAGGTGACGCGTTGCTAACGCGGAAAGGGTGAAAATTTGATTATTCGCGACACGATCGGGCCGCTCATAATTAACGTACCCCCTAACTCCGCTACCTCGGCACTTCTCCTCATTCATTCGTCGAGGCTATCCCGTTACACTGGTACAACGACGAAGAAAAATCAGCTGACGGAGAGTGATGAATGACGCGAAAGAAAATCGATTACATACCGGAGAGAAGGAAAACAGTGTAAAGCTTCGACGAAATAATGGAATTTAACCGAAGTGCAGTTGTTGAGAAAGAGAATAAGAAAGAGGAAACGCGCGCGAAAGAGAGAGAGAGAGAGAGAGAGAGAGAGAGAGGGAGAGAGAGAGAGAAATAGGTAGGGTGGAAAGGAAAAAGACGCAACAAGGTAAAACGGCAAGAACGAATGACGAACGAAGCAGTAGGAAGAGGTACGAAAAGTCGACGGGTGGTTAAACAAAGGACGACATTTTCAGCACTATTCTAAAGAGCTACCCTTCAAGGCTAGCTGCCCGAAGGCAGGAGGTTGGCCAACGGTAGGACCGACAAAGGGTTGTAGAAGCGAGGGATCGAAGAAGAAGTGGGAGAGAGGAGAAGGCAGATAGATAGAGAGAGAGAGAGAGAGAGAGAGAGAAAAAGAGTGCCATAACCTTTTATCGCACCATCCGGTTGCGGCCAAGCAGAATTCCTTTTTCTGTCTCTCTCTCTCTTTTTTTTCGCTTTACGAGTGCACTTCGTCGCATATTTTCACGTTTTTAACATTGTTACGCGGAACTACTTCCTTTCCACCCCTGGAAGCACTCTGTCATCCCTCTCCGTTTCCCGTTTTCTCCCTCGAGCCGCCTCTCCACACGGCCTGGAGATCTGTCACGTTGAGGAAAAGGGAGGAGAAAAGAGATAGGACTGAAACGAGAGGAAGAGAGAATGAGAGGCAGAGGACGAGGAAGGATGGATCACGGGAAAGAGAGAGAGAGAGAGAGAGAGAGAGAGAGAGAGAGAGAGAGTCGAAGATACCGTCGTAGGGAAACCAGGCAAGCTTGGCCAGCTGCAATACCGCGATATATAAACTTATTGACGAAACTCTCGGAAGTTGAGTAGGAGCTTCCGGAATTCCAAGATGGCGAATATCCGCATAGCGGATTAACCTGAAGAATATCTATCGCGAGATCGTAGAAAACATTGCTGACAGGATGGAACAGAAGAGAAGGTAAGAAAATTTGCGAAAACAAAACCATAGCGAGATAAAAGGAAAAAAAAAATAACAGGAGTGAGTGAGTGAGTGAGTGAGAGAGAGAGAGAGAGAGAGAGAGAGAGAAAGAGGGAGAGAGAAAGAATGAAGATTAATAAATTGAATATAAGTGTGAATCTGTTCGCACTTATATTTCTCTCTCTCTCTCTCTCTCTCTCTCTCTCTCTCTCTCTCTCTCTCTCTTTTACATTCATTTGTAATTGGCAGGACGTATGTACGTGGTGGAGAGCCATTTTGCGTGGTGTTCTGCTTGTAAATGGCACTGGTTAATTAGGTCGACCATCTGACGATTCGGTGCGAGGGAGAGGAGGATTCAAGCTCGGCGGCGATAATGGGCCGTATTAATTATATATGTCACGCCGACGTTAAATATTCAGGAAGGAGGAGGACCGAGAGCTAGCACTACTACCAATACCGTCACTACTACTATCACTACCACTGCTACTGCTACTACTAACACTACCACTGCTACCGCTACCGCTGCTACTACTACTAGTACTATTACTACTATTATCTCCACTAACTTCTATCTACCTTTAGAAAACGTGTGTGTGTGTGTGCGCGCGCGCGCGCAACAATGTCATGTCCTCTCGCCTGCATTATATAAATCCTCTATTATTTGTACAATGATTCGCCACCTCGTCAGTCCATTCTATACCTGTACTTATGTATATTTATAGTTATGCACAGAAATTCATAGCTTGTTGCAACGTCTGAACTCCTCTCTCTTCCTCTCTCTCTCTCTCTCTCTCTCTCGCTCTCTCTATTTCAATCTCTATCACTATCTCTATCTTTCTTCCTCTCTATTTTCCTCCCTCTTGTGTCTGTGTTTCTACTTGTCTGGCCAACTGCTCGAAATTCGAGATCGATGCACCTGTTAGGAGAGAAACGTGCAGCGAAAGTAAACTTCGCTCTATCGTTTCTTTCACGGCCATGAGAAACCTTCGGGGTTCCTTATGAAACAATATGAAATATTATATACAATAAGACAAAGAATATTAATAAACGTTGAAAATTTTCAAGATCTTTGAAAACAATGGTTCCTCGTTAAAACGATTTATAAGTACTCATCGATTTATATATCTGTACATTTGAAATCTACGATGTTCAATTTCCAAACCATTTTTAATCTCCATCGAGCTTCCAATTTATTCACTGAATGATTTTAATAAGCGTACTCGTATTTTCTCCTTGATACCGTGCTTACCTCTTGGAATTCAACGTAGATTGGGGGTCTTTCGTTCCGAAAGTGAGAAGAAAGCCGTTCCATAAGCGATTTTCCTTTGTGAGGAACGACGGGAGGGTTGAAGGGAATGGAAAGGAGGAAAATGCCGGATAAGACGAGAAAGGTCTCAGTGGATGATAACCTTCGGAGATATCGTAAACTCGTCGCTTAACGAGCTAAAAAAGAGGCCAGCAGAATGTGGAAAGTGGACGATGCAGTTATTTTTTGTGCATCATATCACACCTTTCTTCTTTCTCTTTCCTTTTCTTTCTTTCTTTTCTCTTCTCTCTTTTTCTTTTCTTTCTTTTGAAGAGCAACAATGAGAGACATTCGGCAAATGCATGTAAAAACAGCGCTAGGCATTGTGTCGCATAAATCGATTCCATTAGTCTTAATGGCTACGGAACGATATCAACCCACTACTCTAATATAGCGAAGAAAGAATAGAAATAGAAGGGGATAGGTAAGACAAGGAGGGGGTGGGGGGGGGGGTGGGGGGGAGAAGAGAAAGGGGAGAAAAAAGAAAATAAAGGTGGAAAATGTGAATCTCTCGTAAAGAGATATATCCTAAAGTATGGAAAGGAGGGAAAGGAGAAGGATCGATTTGCGAGAAGGATTCTCGACTTTCGAAATATTCATGCTAACCAGATCTAATTCGACTTCGTACAATTCGTAGCTGCATACGTAAAGAGAAGGAAGAAACGTGTAGGTACGCTTTGTAGAATGCTGGTCTCGTGGGATGGGACGGGACGTAAATTGGAAATATGCTCGGAGTTATTTCTTTGAAAGATCTTCTCCTTTACAGAGAAGAAAGAAAAAAGGAAGAAAAGGACAGTACGATCCTTGTAAGAACGTAATTTGCTTGACTTTTGGGGGAAGGTCTATCCGATATAATTCCATTTTACGATCCTTCCACGTTCGTATTATCGATGAAGATAACGATTTAAAAGATTGTTCAAAGGGACAAACAATAATGTAAGAAAAAGATTTTTTAACGATAATTTCAGAGACAAAAGATGATCGAGATAAATGATTTTGCCGATTTTTAATATAATTTAAATCCACGAATCTCTCTCTCTCTCTCTCTCTCTCTCTCTCTCTCTCTATTTTCTTTTCCTACGAGCAAGATATATTCACAATATCAAGCACGAAAATTTTACTTCTCGTTGATAGGAGTCTCTCTCCCGTCGTCTCTGGTTTTCTCATCCGTCTAGTTACTTACTCACGTTGGATATCCACACGTTGGAAGAGGCGTTGGTGGAGATTGTGACGACGACAACGACGACGACGATGTTGGTAGTAGTGATGATGGTGGTGATGGTTGGTGGTGGTGGTGGCGGCAGCGGCAATCCCCTCAAAGCTTTCGCACTGCTAGCGTAGTGTCGACGCAAATGGATTCCTCGGGAGTTGATGAAAAGCTTCTGGAAAGTGATCGAGTTCCTACGCGATTTTACGATCCCGTGTGTCGGATTTCAAGCTTAAAGGGAGGCGTTACCCACCCTCGAAAACGATCAGATAACAGATCCGATTCGTGGTTTTACAAACTTTCTCGAAGCGGAAGGAGAGAGAAGCTCGAAACTTTCTACCTCCTAACTGCCACAATTAGAGGCCTCGAATTCATTTTGATCGTTTCTAAAGTTCGATGGATATCTATGAGAACTATCGAGATCTAAGGAGAAAGTTTTTTTTTTTCTTTTTTTTTCTTTTTTTTTTTTTTTTTTTTTGAAGATACTCATCTACTACTAACTTGGGATTTAAATTATCCAACTTCGGAAATATCTTTCAATTAAGAATACATATAAATATGTTATTAGAGGGTTTATCGATTTCTTAGATTTATCTGAAAATCGAGAAACTTATATTACGGAAAGTAATATGCATATATATATACATATATATATATATATACACCTACATACATACATACGTGTACGATCAGATTTCTTTCATGGATCTTCTCTTCCGTCATTCTGTGGTTCGTGTTCTGCGGTACTGCGAGTCTCCTTTCGAAACCCGAGAGTCTCGCGAGAGCCTCTTCGATCGAGGAGGAAGGAAGAGAGTCGAGAGGGTCGTGAGATACTGACTACGAAATGGCCTAAGGTGATGCGACAGCCCCACATGATTCGTAATAAATCCATTATTGAGTTTTGCATCGGCCGACAAAGTCCTATATCGATCCATCTTCCATGTATTCGTAAAGTCTATTTTAGAGATTCCTCTTTGAAATCGTAAAGCCACGTGTGATCTTACATGTAAATAACGTTTAAAATTAATTCTACGTAATTAATAAATATTTGAAATTTGTTCGATCGATAATACTTCAAAAGGTTCGAAATTCTATCAAATAAAAAGAAAGTTTGATATAACTTACGTATATCCGTGTTTCTTTGA
>NC_062198.1:7030744-7070744 GCF_912470025.1 Vespa velutina | reverse complement strand
AAAAAAAAAAAAAGAAAAAAAAAGAATAGAACGTCGATTGTACCGATGGGTAAAAATGTTTGACTGGAAAATAGATGAAAAGGTATACTTGTCACGTAGAGAGAGAGAGAGAGAGAGAGAGAGAGAGAGAGAGAGTGAGAGAGGCAAATCCGTGACGTGTTCCGAGTATGGCAAACAGTTTCGGGAATGCGTAGCATGTGTTTCGAGCGCGCTGATATGATTTAGGAATCGCTTCCTGCGGAGTCCGACTATACACTGGCCTTTACTACTGGCAACTAGCTAGACCCATAGGAACCGTTTGCCCAGTGGGATTTGCGCTCGCGAGTGCATCGCATTGGACAGGAGAAGGGGGATGGAGGGGGAGGGAGGGAGGGAGGCGTGGGCGAATGTTTCGGACGTGGAACGTTCGGTCTCGATGACATCGCATTGGGTACTCTCACCATCCATCTTTCTCTCGCTAGCTGGGCTAGCTGGGTAGTTGGGCTATCCAGTCGACCAGCCATCCACCAACCAGTCAGCTAGTTCGCTCGCTCATACGCTCGCTCGTACGCACGCACGCACGCCTACAGGGTGGCAATGGTCAAGATTTAGTGAGCCTACATGACCTTCCGCCCGCGAAATTAGGCCGATGCATCATATCCTGGCTTGAATGCCGCGAGAGGTTCGCGTCCATCCTCCCATTCAGGTTCCCTCCAATCGGCAATGGGCCGCGCTAACGTCCCGGACCCGATGCCAGGAGTTTCAAAGGGATTGGGGTGGAGATGCGGTATCCCTCAACGGAATAGAGACAGAAATACGTATCGATCACTCTATCCTCCTTGATATATCGTTGGCTATCCGTACCGCCGTGACCCCTTCATCGTTCTCGATGCTGACTTACGGTCGCTCGCGTTTCTACGTCCTCCTTTCTTCCTCCCTTAACCACGACTTTTTTTCTTCTTCTTCTTCTTCTTCTTCTTCTTCTTCTTCTTCTTCTTCTTCTTCTACGAGTTTCTCGCGTACTACTAGATGGATCGTCGATTTCCTTTCCCCTCCCCTCCCCCCCCTCCCCCCCCTCCCACCACACTCCCTCTTTCCAAACTATTCCTTTTTTTTTTTCTTTCGTCGTTGTGCTACGTTAGATAGTCCATCCGATCGATCTTTATTTTTATTCTCTCCTAATGCAATTTTGTTCACTCAAACGGTCACGAGAATCTAAATCTTTGTCCTAGGAGAAAGGTTTTTCACCATTTATATTCGGGATAAAACAGATGCAGGTAGTTTTGTTCAGTGGCTCGAGCGTCATATTGAATTATCTAGCGGAAGTCAGTGAGCGCGTTGAATCTAATCCTCTCTCTCTTTCTCTCTCTCTCTCTCTCTCTCTCTCTCTTTCTCTTTGCCATAGCCAGGAAACAGTAACGGTCTAGCATTCGGCCAACAGCGAAATGAAACGATATTAGAGCGAATATTATTTATAGCAGAGAAAGGAGGGTTTCTTTTTAAATAACGTTCTACCAACTCGATGCTAGAACGAGCTCTTTCCTCTTCGCTTGATAATTTAACCAGTAGGTACGCGTTCGTTAAACGTTCCGGTAAATGCGCATTTTCACGTTGGTGCTTTGCCCGCGTAATACAACTCCTAATACTACGATAGCATAGAACGGAAAATACTTTATTAACATTTTTGGTTAGTACCGCCTGAAGCTTCATCAACATATACTTTATTCGCCGTACTACCACCTGACCATTAGACATTCCTACTCTCCCGTCCCCCTCTATCCCTCCAGCCCTCTTTTTCATGTATTTTTCAACTTTTTCAACCGTAAACTTTTACTTAAGGAACAACTCAGTAAAGTCAGTTTTTAATTTAACGATCGCAATTATGAGTATATTATAAATGAAATTAATTTTTATCGTGTACCATCTCCAATTCATCGAAACAAATAATTGAATTTCGGATAGGAAGAAAGGGGAGAAATCAATTCATTGAATTAAATAATATTTCTACGATATGAGTGAAGGACCATTTAAAAGCCAAAATAGTTTTACTATTTTAGAAACAATTTGTGGTCGTCGGTATTGGATTTCGCTTTAAGCGAGAATATATGATCGTGATCCTATCTATTCCTTCCTCTCTCTATCAATCTCTTTATCTATCTATCTATCTATCTATCTATCTATCTGTCTATCTGTCTGTCTGATTGTCTGTCTGTCTGTGTGTTTGTCTATCTGTCCTTCCTCTTCTATATCCTTTTCAACAATGAGGTTACCCGATACAACGGTTAATGATTCAAACGAAATACAAATTCGAACGAATAAGTTTTTATGTCGCACCTATTAATTATTCATTTAATATCGAAGGTTACTGAATTTTTTTCGATGGAAGAAACGAGAAAGAGAGAATAGTTTGGAAAATGTCGAGGAATTTTTCATACTTCAATGGTTTCAACGCATTGAAACCAGCGAGTACAACGCACGCTGCTCGTATCGTACGAAAGAGGAGAGAACAGAAATACGAGCCAACATTGTGGTATCGGCATTGACATTATTCTCTCTCTCTCTCTCTCTCTCTCTCTCTCTCTCTCACTCTCTCTCTCTTTCTCTCTCTCTATCTCTTTCTTTCTTTCTTTTTCTCTTTTTCTTTTCCGTGTACCACTGCACTCTCTGCACCGGAGAACTTTTGTAATGGAGGAATATAATCACTGCGTGTATCTCGTATCACTGGCATTTACCATTTTGAATTTTTTTTTCTTTTTTTTTTTTTTTTCTTTTTTTTTTTTTTTTTTTTATATATCGTTGTACGCTTTACACAATTCTTGTTCAACGCCACGTTGTAATCGCATAACGTTTATAGGGTATATATATTCCCAGGTAATTATCAACAATGTTACGTGAATCGCAGCAAATAGATTTTCTTTTTTGAACCGTAACGAAATATTAATTTTGTTAGAAATATCCGATCGATAGTCCTTACGACTTTCTTATTCCAAAAGAATTTCAGGCTATGATACAGAATATATTGGCTCTGCCACGAATAAATAACGATAATAAGTCGCGAGACAATACTAACATCGAATAGATTCTTTTATTTTTCCGTCATGAGATCGCTCTTGTAATTATATCCACAAGTATAGTAAATTTCGTGTATCCATATCGATATAAAGCGCGTCTCTCTCTCTCTCTCTCTCTCTCTCTCTCTCTCTCTCTCTCTCTCTCTCTCTCTGTGTGTGTGTGTGTGCGCGCGCATACGTGTATGTGCTTGTGTCTCTTTCTCTCTACGAAAATGTTTGATATCTAGCCGAACGACGTCGCGACGCTTTCAATTCCTTTTTTGGCAGGTGCTCCAGCACCGTGAAATCTCCTTTTTCCTTGTCGCCCCTCCTCCCACATCCTGCAACCCTCCTCCCCCTCCCCCACCACCGCCACTCAATTCTCCGTCCACATCTCTTTTTCCTCCCTCTACTCGCGTTCTTCTCTTTACCTCTCTTTCGCCTTTCTTTCGTACCGTTTGATGCTAGTTCGAGCCTTTCCCCAAGTTACTCCGAGTAGTAGCTCGACCTTTTCCCTTTTTCCCCGACCCGAGCCGCCCCTCCTCCCCCTCCCATACCCGGTCTCTCCGTTAGAGTCGGGTAAATTTTTCAAGACGCTTCCACCTCGTCGAACGTGTCGGCCGTTCGGATTGCTTCGCGGAATGTATCTACGGAATAAGACTTAGATCTATCCGAGAGTTCGATTTCTCTCCTTTCTTCCATTATTCTCATTTGTTCGCGACAAATCCATCGTTTTTTTCATCTTCAATATTACGCGACGTATCTACTTACCCTTACGTTCTCTTCTTCTTTTTTTCTCCTTTTTTTCTTTCTTTCTTTTATCCTTCTTCCTTCTCGTCTAATCAATTACATTCATAATATGAAATATGTAAAATCGATGTTAGAATCAATTGATTCATTTATCCCGTCATTCGAATCGTAACTTTTGAAATTTTAATAAACTGATAATACGAATCCTTGTTCTAATTCTAAAAATGTCATTTTTAATATCATTTGAAATTTTTTCTAAGCTCCTTATGCCATAAAACTTGAACGAGAAATCTAAATGGCGAAGATGACTTTATCTATATTTCATTTCTCGTATCTTTCATTGCTAATAAAGTTTGCCTCTTCTTAAAGATGTCGCGGTATACGAAGATTTGATATCTTTAGAATGAATTCATCTTCCCGTAACTCTAATAATTTTTAATTACCTTTAATGACTTAAATATAATTTAAAATCCCGAAACATTCGGGAATATGTTTCGTTAGGAATTACGCGGTAACATTAGGGGTGCCGCTCCAATTCACCAAATTATCCTGTCGTACGAACTATCGAAAATTTAGCACAATTAAACGATCGTTTCGTACTCGACCAATTCGTATTTTTATCTTTCTCACGTTCACATCTGCTACTATTGGCTTTCTCTCTCTCTCTCTCTCTCTCTCTCTCTCTCTCTCTCTCTCACTCGGTTTTCATCGACGTGCTACCCTGCGAATCGTGAAAACATGCCTTAACTTTTCGCGATCAGTCATTCGGACTAATACTCCCGAATGAACGAACTGAAAACGTACAATCGTTTGTTCGATTCAGTTATTCATAAATTCATAATCGGTCAAAACGTTGATTATTTTATTCGAAAGTATCATTTCGTTGTCTCTTGATTAAAACACTTTGAAATATCGAAAAGATGTTCCTCGTAAAATTTTAATTATGAGGTTACAAACAATATCTAGTAACTTTATTTATTATTGACGGTCAAAATGTAATAATAAACAGATCCGGTTATACCTTACAAAGTTATTTTGATAATCATTAAAAATGAACTCTGTGTTAACTATAAAAACGAATCGTTCGCGTCGCGCTGCATTGTTACCGACGCGTCCACGGTACATTGAAACTTTCATGAAGCATTACGTTTAATATATCTGTCTGGGGAAAAAAATATTTGCAAAAGTCTCCTATCCGACGTTAATACTATTAGAAGGATTTAATGGGTCGCGTTGTGCTATAACGCGAACAGATATAATAACGTCCTATGATTTAGCTACCAATAAAAGCATGGGGGAAAAAACTATTCATACAACACCCTCTTAAAAATTCCATGAAAACCATTTACAATTCGCATATTAAACTTCCGAAATACAACTCGTTTTCCTCGGAGGTCCGGGAATAAACATTGATTACAATGTATGATCAGCTTTTCGGACTATAATCCGTTGAAATTTATACGACCGTTTCAATGCTCGATCATATTTCGCATTAATCGGAATCCACTTATCTTCGAAATAAATGCCGCGTAACGCGATTAAACGGAATAATTGATACACCGATGGAATCGCATTAATCCCTTGTGAAAAAAAAAGGAAAGAAAGAAAGAAATAGACAGAAAGAGAGAGAGAGAGAGAGAGAAAAAGATTTGAAAGAGAGAAAAGTAGATTTCCTGTTACTAGTCTTCGTTTTACATAATACGAACGAGCAAATCAAAACGCGGCGACAGAGCAGGAAACGATCTTGACAAGGAACGAAGTGAGGGAGGAAGAAACTTGACGCTTACGACGACGGAGATGGATTTCCCGAGGTGTATGAGAGAGCAATAGAGAGAGAAAGAGAGAGAGAGAGAGAGAGAGAGAGAGAGCAAAAGAGGAAGACGAATACTGACGAAGCGTGAAGGTGCGATAAACGATCGTGATGTTGAGGCATGACGAATAAGGTGAGCCATAGGTTGTCGTTCGAAGAGGACTCGGTGCTTTCCGATGCAAAGGGACAGAGAAAGAGAGGAAGAGAGAGGAGACGGGAGGGAGGAAGAGGAAGGAAAGATGCTTTTTGCTCGGGGTCGAACGTCGTGACCGATGACGAGACGACAGGGCAATGCTCGCGCCATACTGAAGCTCGAGATAGAGATAGGTGGGGATGGGAAATTGGTATAATCGAAGAGAGGAAGCGAGATAGAGGTTGCTCGGATAAAGAAGGATATAAGATAGAAAAAGAAAGAAGGAGAAAAAGAGAGAGAGAGAGAGAGAGAGAGAGAGAACGAAATGGGGTGGGATGAAGAAAGATAGAATACGAGAAGGAGACGACGATAATGACGGAGTAGAAGGTCGAAAGTGCCAACATGGTAGAAGCTCTTTATCCACACGTACATATCTTACATGTGTATATATGTATATATATATATATATTCATATATATATATATATATATATATATATATATTCATATATATATTTATATTTATATATTCATATATATATTTATATATATATATATATATATATATATATATATATATGTGATATGTGTTTGTATATATATATATGTATATTCAGAAGCCTTATACTGGATAATGCTCGGACCCAAAAATGATAGGGTGGATGCACGCGCTTAGATTTGATACAGCGGCTTTAATTTTGCTTCTCTCTTTCTCTCTCTCTCTCTTTCTCTTTCTATCTTGCTCACTATGAGTTTCAGCATCCACTTCACCTCCTCGACATACTCTCTCTCTTTCTCTATCTCTCTCTCTCTTTCTCTCTCTCTCTCGTTTCGTCTCTTTCTCTGTACTTTTCGCGACCCTTCGCAAGCCCGTGATTAGTCGAGAAAACGCCGCGAGCTCGAAAGCCGACTTCAGCCAGGTCTTTCCCTCGCGAGAGGGCAAGTCTCGACGGCTGCAAAGTACCGAGACAAAACCGGATATAGCTCTTGGCCAAGAGCTGCGGCTGACGTTTAATTTTGTCGCTTCTGTCACCCTCACGCGAGATAAGATTCGATGCGGCTCGCGTTTTAGATAACACGTCCTTCCGCATCGCAAAATGCTTTGCGACCAAAAATTACCAACATATATCATTTTTCTTTTCAAATTTTCTCATTAAACTCAACTAAATTAAATCGTCAATTAAAACGATGTTAATTATGTATCTATTTATTTACGTATTCACTCGTAAATTTATTTATTGGTATGTACGTATATATTATCTGAATGACAGATAATATATAGGAAATTTTACAACGATCCCTTTAATCTATCCCAGTCAATTGTTATCACCATTGTTGATAATTTTTCAACTTGTAACGAAATTATCGAAAATTACGAAATAACTTGTACATCATCTCTCTCTCTCTCTCTCTCTCCTCCGTACTCGACGATATGTACATTTTCTGAAAATGTACGATAGGTACATTTTCTCTATTTCGACGTAAGAAAGGCAAATGGAGATCTCTTTACAAACTTACTCGAGTATTCCGATAGTTGCTAACGAGCGCATACTAATCCGCTAACTTTCCAGGAGGAACGAGAAAACGAGCAAGAGAGAGAGAGAGAGAGAGAGAGAGAGAAAGAGAGAGAGAGAGAAATAGAAAAAGAAAACATGTATCATTACCATCGTCTCTTTCTTTGCTCTTCTTTGCCTATCACCGCTCGTAACTACTACTTGTATTATCTTTTTCCCTTTAAAAGCGTTGCAGCAAGCTGAAATTCGGATTTCCAATAGAAATTCTCAAGTGAAATTTCGTCCCTTTCTTCTCCGTCATTTCAGGATTCAACCTCACATTTAACGGCTCTTACGTTACGACTAGGACTAATGCAATAGTAACGCCATAGTAGAGCACTGCTTCAAGCCTTAATCAACACACGTACTTGTTAGTAAACATGACAGAAACCAACAAAGTAGATATCCGCCGCGAAACTACGGGACCGTCATTAGTGACCATTTATGAATATGTAATAACAGCGAATACACTAGGTAGCATGTACGTGTTGCTTGGCATGAGAGATGGAGAAGAAGAGAGGAAGGAGTGAGAGAGAGAGAGAAAGAGAGAGAAAGAGACTTTCCTCGTCGTTCATGCTTCGAGTATACTACCACAGCTACGCAATTCTCTATGATTAATGAATCAGAGAACGGTATACATGAAATACCTCGATTCTTGGAAAAAGAACTAGCAAAAGAAACGCGTTGGCCAATGACGCGGCGAGAATGCGCCAGTCGCTATTACAGAGCGTGGATATAGGTGTAATTCTAAATAATGAGGGGGTATTTTTTCTTTTTTTTTTTTTTTTTTTTTTTTTTTTTTGAAAAATCGTGCCGGACGATCTCCTCCGAAAGTAGCTGGAAAAAGGGTACGGGGGAAAAAAAGAAAGAGAGAAAAGAGAGGAGAAAAAAGAAGAAAGGCAGAAGGAAAGAAAAAAGATTGGCTATAATAAAAAATGAATTTTGACGTGGGAAATTTATGACCGTACTTGATCTCGTTCATATAATAAAGGTTTTTCGAATGGACACACATACGAAAGTAAACGAATTCGTCGTGGGGAAAGAATATAAGAAAAATGTCGATCGATTTCGGGTTTCCCACAAAACTTAAGGGGAGAAAAAGGGGATGACATAACGCGGCTGGTGCTTTTCCGAGCTAAAGAAAATTTCCTCCTGGTTGTTTCTATATTAATTGAATGTGCTTATTCAAGAGAAAGAGAAAGAAAAAGAGAGAGAGAGAGAGAGAGAGAGAGAGAGAGAAAATGATCACAAGGAAAGTTTTTCTTCTCGTTGCACTCTCCATCATTCCCTTCCCTTCCTATATCCTTTTCATAAGAGCATGACGAGAACATGGTCCATCCACGTTTCCCTTATTACTATTTCGCGAGCACCATACCGTAGAGAATATTTCTCTCGCTTCCGACCAAGTGCGAATCCCTTTTGTTTCAAAAGCGGTTCACGGTAATGAGACTTTTCTAGACCACAACCGCATAACCACGATTCTCTGCGTTACATCATCTCATAGAAAGGACATAAGAAATATTATATATTTTGTAATAGCATATGCATCCGTTTTCGCGATCGACAAATGGAAAATGAAAGAAAGGTGGACTTACAAAGCGAGTAACACGAGGGAGGCCAAGAGTGACTGAGAGAGAGAGAGAGAGAGGGAGAAAGAGAGAGAGAGAAAGAGATAAAGAGAGAGAGTCTCGACCCTCCTTTATGTCCCCTCGTGTACAGTGCCAGTCAGGACTGCATTGTTTGAGTTATCACAATGGCGGAACAAAACCTTAACCGAGGGATCGAACTCCACTCCAAAGACCAACCACCCTTCCCCCGGGCCTCTTTCGCGAGTTTCCTCGACCATATCCTCCTCCTCCTCCTCCTCCTCCTCCTCCTCCTCCTCCTTCTCTTCCTCCATCTTCTCTTCTCCTTCACTAGGTTCACAAACAAAACAAAACTACGATGCGGTGCACCATGCACCCGGCTTCACATTCCACTCTCTTTCTCTTTTACCCTCTCTCGTTCAGTCCCTCCCTTCAACCTTTAGCTCCGGCATATCGCTATATTCGCGTTAGAAGCCGGCGCATTTCGACAAGCAAGAAAAAGGGAAGAACAAAAGTGAAAGGTTGACGGTGCAAGATGAATCCATTGTACCGCGCAAGAGTGCGTGCATACCTTTCGCGACTTTTACCTTTTTCCTCTTCTCTTCTTTTTTTCTACTTTTTATTTTTCTTTTTTTCCTTCCATCTCCGCGCCTTTTCTTATTTGTTCTCTTTTTTCCTTTTTTCTTTTTCTCTTCTTTCTTTTTTTTTTTCTTCCATTTCATTTTTAACCCTTCAAACGCGCCAAATTTTCTCTTTTCTTTTCTCGACGAGAAGTCTCGTATTAAAGTAATCGTGACGTACGTACATGCGAACGATTTTTTTCCTTCCTTCGATCAAACCATTAACCACCATTTAACTCAAAAATAATGATACTTCAAATCATATTCAACGTGAGAATGGTATTTTCCAAGTTATCGTTGATTACAGTAGTTGGAATAAGTGCTTTTGATATTTCGATTTGACCAGAGAAAGCTCATGTTTCCGAGTAGTGTAATTTACCATTTATAATTTATTGGGAAATAAATTACATAAACAAATATATGTATATAAAGTGAAAGTAATGCTAATTTATTTTAACCGGTGTTTTAATTGTATCCACTTTAGCTGGTACAACTTTGTTATCGTCGGTATGCGTCTCGTTATAATGTTTCCTTTTAAGTGGGACCATTTAAACTAAAGTCTCATATAATTACCTTTGTTTACGTTTTAAATAAACTATCGAAAAGTTATATTTCTTTAACTCAGAAAGTGCATTTTATCCTCTTCAATTTGATCAAAATCTATCTAAACATCTCCCTAACAATTTTAACGAGTAAGGGGCACTCATTACGATCCATCGATTGTTGTTCTAAAAAAAAAAAAAAAAAATAAAAAAAAAAAAAAAATAAAAAATAAAAAAAAAAGAGAAAAATCAGGAAAAGAAAAAAAGAAAAAAAAATATATAGCAAAGAGTGGACACATCCAACGAACCTTTTTACTTTTCATTCCGGTCGACAGTTCGAGAAAACTCGGAAAAGTCACCTTTTACTTTTCGCTAAAGTTCAGACAGGGTCAGCCCACGCGCACGATGTTTTACTCTGCGGAAAAGTTTCTTCGTATCGGCTCATAAAACGTGCTCGTGAGATCAATGAAATAATATTCAAGCGCACATGCTTCCTTTTTGTCCTCTCCACTGCCCTCTCTCTCTTTCTCTTTATATATATATATATACATATACATATGCATCTCTCTCTCTCTCTCTTACACTTTCTCTCTGATCGTCGCATTCGCTCCTCGTTAATTTCCATTGTCGTTAATAATATCATCAGTTTTTCTTGGCCCGCCCGAAGGAGCCTGCGATACGTTGCGACCTAAAAAGGGATTATGCAAAGCAGCGAAGTAGTAAAGCCGAAGTATGAAGGGAAGGAAAAGAGAGAAGGGAGAAAGGAGGAAGAGGGAAAATGGCAATGGCGAGACGCTAAGAAATTAGGTAGAATATGCCGAAACAAGTTGGCTCGCTATGCTCCTTGTTGCAGATGGCATGCGACAGAACGTTTTGTCTACGCGTATGACTCACCCATTCTCTCTTCCTTGAATCCCGAAGGAAGTCACGGTGCAACCGCACTCTCTCTCTCTCTCTCTCTCTTTCTCTATTTGAAATAGCATATCGCATGCAATCTTCGCACCTCTCTCTCTCTCTCTCTCTTGTATTCGTCTAACAGGCGTTAGTTCCATCTTAAATTAGAAGTTATGTCGCGTGCATGACGGTTCCTTCTCTTAGCAAATCCTTCCTAACCAGTAACAATATCGCTAGTAGCATTACTACTATCGACAAAATTCCCTTGATGACCAAACGAATATTTAACGTTTTCGTCGTAATTACTTTGTAAGGATGAAAACGTTTTCATGAAAAAAACTTTGCGTTCAAACAACGCTCCTCTCATTCGATGCGCTTTTATTTTTCTTAGGAAAAGATCGGATGAATATAAATATAAGCGTGGAAAGGGGAGAAAAAAAGAAAAAAAAAAAAATAATAATAATAGAGAGAGAGAAATAGAAGCCAAAGGAAAAAAAATAAATGAATGAAAGAAAAAAAAAAAAAAAAAAAAAAATAAATTAATCGAACGAGAAAAAAAAAGGATGACGTTGGAACGCTCCTCTTTGTATATATTTTGACTACTCCTCCTTCTCCTCCTCCTCCTCCTTCACCTCCTCATTTCTCTTCTCACCACTGCATTTAGTGGTAGGTACACCGCTCGACTGATTTTAATCAGGCGAATCTCGCAGTCGCTGCTGTTGCCTGCGCTCGGTTTTAATGTACCATCGTGCAAAAAAATGCCGTAATTACGAGAAACGTCGTGTTTGACCGACGTACGCGCATAAAGTAGGTAGTATTCACCAGTCTGACATTAAATCCGCTTACCGTGCTACATTTCTCCGTTGACGTCTACATGCATTTATGTGTGTTCGTACGTAAGTGCACTGAAGTGAGTGAGTGAGTGAGTGAGTGAGTCAAGCGACACGCTTAGAACTAAAGAACCTGCGAATTTTGTAACATTCTCGTGGATCTCCACGGCGTCGCGATTTTCACGTAATATTTTCTGCATTCTATGTGCACTCGTGCGACTATAGATACATCCACGAGAAAAGAATTGTCTGTTAATCGAGTGTACATCATTTGCCATTTTAACGGAATGCCTGGATATAAAAATTATCATGTACGTCGGGAAAAAAAAAAAAAAAAAAAAAAAAAGAAGAAAAAAAAAAATGAAGAAGAAACAAAAAAGAAAGGAAAAGAGAATTTTGTATAATTGCCATGTATCAATGTTACATTTGAATTGTCAACACTAACGACGAAATTGCAAAGCCTTGATCGAGATTCGTATTTTACTATCTAAAACCGACTTAGACTCGACTGATCCAAGTTCTCGCGGTTTTGAGGATGCTGTCGGTACTAAGAAGAGCAGAGGAGGACGTCACCACTCCCTTTCGTCCCTTTCCTTGCATCGTTACCACGTCTGCGACCCTCAGATTAAAGCGACCGCAGGGAGAAGTTTGACTTAGACTATCTACCAATAGTGTAAGAGATCGTACGTTACAGTTTCCACGCAGCTCTGCTTCGTGCCTCATCGCGTTACATCGTAAAACGTCAAGAGCCCGGAGGTCAAAGGGAAACTAAATCCTTTGGGCGTTATATGCAAAACTCTGTTAATCGAAACGTATGCGTTAGTTGTTGTCTGAATAATGAAGAAAGTGTCGTGAAAGTGTTCAATGTATTTACACGCGTGCGTGCATGCGTGCATATGCATACATATGTGTGTGTGTGTGATTATTATCAATAAGCTCTTTTGAAACGAGTTTGTTTCGAACCCCATAAAAAAAAAGAAAAGTTTCGTTCAAAACACTTGTCAACATTTTTATTAAAATATTAATCAAAATATCTTTCAACGCGATCACTCAAACATTTAATCTTTAAATTTCAATAACATATTTTAAGATTGAACGAAAATTAAATCGTACTTGTAAGAAGAAAATGGGGTGACTTTACGAATGAGCTTTACACCGATAACGCAATTCGATCTTTCTCGGATTGTAATGTAAACGTTCATTCAGATTTCGTAGGACCAAGCTTTAATCCAACAAATAAACTCAAAATTGGCATAATCCATGGCGCTTACCGTGGGCATGTGCTACGTTCGCACGCGTTCACACCGAAGATGTGATATAATAAACTAGAACAAACACTTTGCCAAGGCCACAAAGCTTATTACAATGTATGTATATCCGGTAGAAGAGAAAGTCAGTAGAGTCGGTATTATGTTCTTAATACTTCGCACCATTCTCGGAACGGCTATTTTGCCGAATAATCAAGACTCGTTTTACGCGAGTTTTCCAACCATTACGATGGAATTCTCTAAAACGGATTACTCACGATAGAGATGGAGAGAAGAATATATATATATATAGAGAGAGAGAGAGTGAGAGAGAAAGAAAATATGAGGAAATCGAGAAACGCTTGTTACGAGTAGCAATTCTTTCGACGATTCTCGAGAATGAGTGCATCACTTAACCGACTTGATCGTTCAGAGAATACCCTCTGATATTTTTCAAGTCCAAAAGTCTATACACATCCGGTGACTCTCCAAAAGGTTTAAAAGCTTCGATGGTCCGATTTAATCCGGCATTCGTTCGAGCCGATTACAAAGGTGACTGTTACTTGTTTTTTTTTCCTCCCTCCTCTGTCCCCTCCCTCAACTCCGTCCGACCCCCTCATCGATTTCTGAACAACGATGGAAAAAAAAAGGAAAAAAAAAAAAAAAAAAAAAAAAAAAAAAAAAAAAAACGAAATAAAAAAACTTGGAAAAAGCTATGAACCGTGAACGTTTAGTTAATGACTCCGATTTTACAGGTACTTACAATGATACGCCCCCTATCTGACAATTTATACGATCGTCATTGCTATAATAAATTAAACGGTACAAATTTAATTATACGAATCTTCAATAATTACTAACTCTCGCGCAGCGATTACAATAGCTGTGTTTACGCTTGACTTTTTTAAATTATTAAGAGATTGAAAAAATTGATTGATGAAGGATGTCTGTGTGTATACATGTGTGTGTGTGTGTGTATAAGAGAGAGCGAAAGAGCAAACAATTGTACAAAATTGATGACTATTCGACACTCGAGTGAAATTTATTTTCAAAAATCGTAAGAAATCCTCAAATCAGCATCGGACTTTTTATCTTTGAATTGGTCACACTTCTCTATCTCATTCTCACGCTTGCACGCTCGCTCGAATTCTCTCTCTCTCTCTCTCTCTCTCTCTCTCTCTCTTTTTCCTTTCCTCTTAGTTTCTTTTTTGTATCCTACAGAACCAATGAAATTTTCGATTCGGTTGGACTATCGAGCACGTGGTGGCACAACGATAAGTGAAGATGCACGACAAATAGCGCAAGAAGCGAAAGTTAAGGCGAGTTTTCCTCTTTTTCAGCTTTTCCTATAAACCGAGTTTGCTTCCTCTCCTTCTCCTTTTCTGAATTTCTTCCTTCTTCTTCTTCTTCTTCTTCTTCTTCTTCTTCTTCTTCTTTCCATGTTCTCCTTTCTCTAGATATATATATATACATATATATATATCTTTTTCGAGGTCGGTGAGAAACCGTAGTATTGAATTTACTGTCACGGAGTCGTGGGTAAGATCTTTTATTCGTTTAAGCCTCGTTATCTTTTACAAAGTTTCGAGAAGAAAGAAAGGAAGAAGAAATAAAAAGGACGACGTCACATCCGGACGTGTTTTGCATCACGTTCAAAAATTCTCACGTGGTTTTAAAATTAAATTAACAAAATGCTTGCTGCTAACCAGCGACGTTATATATATATATATATATATATATATATATATATATATAAATGTATATATGTTAGAAACGTTCCAAAGAGACGGAATAAAATATGATATTATTGTACTGTTCGCGATAATACATTACCAGGCCAATTACTATCAAGTATAAATCACGCGTGTACTTTGCGGTTGGATGATCCCGAAGCTGTACACTTTGTAACAAACAATTCGGTACACATGCATTTGTATTACTACCTTGTTCAATTTCGAACATTAACGTAATTTACACCGACCGATCTTTCTGAGTTAACGAATGGTAGGAAAGTTTTTAATAATACAAACCCGTCACGAAACCCACGAATTATAGGAGAATATATATATATATATATATATATATATATATATATATATATATAGTCGATTGCACCTGCGCTAATCTCTACAAGGTGACTCAATAGCAACCAATATGATCTATTTACGTAATTATAAGTATATTAAAAAATAAAACTAAGGGGTAATTGCGAAAGTTATTAAATTTTATATTCACGTTTAACGAGAAACATTTCTAGATCTCTCGAATCTCGTATATTCTCCATCCTCCTTGAATCAACCAAAATAATCTTAATCCGAATATCCTCGGAACGATCGCAATTTACTAATCGGATAAAAGGTAACTGGCCGTTGGAAAAGAAAAAAACAAAAAATGCAAATTTAAAGCGGCCATACGCGCGGAAATAAAAAGAGAGAAAGTCAGGGAAGAAAGAGAGGAGAAACTTAATCCAAGATTAAGTCGAGCGAAGGTTTCATCGTCAAGTGTAGTGCGAATGCAGGGAGCTTGTAAACGATTGCTAATGCGCCAGAGCTTGAGATTTACGAGCACGCTCGACGCTAGAAAAAAAATCTCTAAAACGGTTTCTTCTTCTGTCGATCCTACTTGACTCTCGACTTAATTAAATATAGGTATATCCGAGAAAACGAGGTACTCCAAAGGACGACGAAGCAAGAAAAGTTTTTATCGAGTTAAGGGGAAAAGTCCTAGAAACGTTCCGAACGTTTTCTCTTCTTCGACATTTTAAGTCGTAAGAAAGAAAGAAAGAAAGAAAGAAGGAAAGAAAGAAAGAAAGAAAGAAAGAAAGAAAGAAAGAAAGAAAGAAAAAAGAAAGAAAAGAAAATAAAAAGAATGACGAATAGCGGTATTATTCGGTCGGTGATCTTTCGATTTATCGATAGTTCCCATGGAATATCAGTGCTATCTAGTTTCTTCCTTTAACAATCGAGTAGCTCTTCTCGAATAGAGAGGAGGAGGAAGCTTGCTTTCCTGGGACGAAGACCGCAGTCATTGCGGTCCACGATGTTTTGCATGCTTACCTAAGAGACTTCGTAAATCACGACTAAACGGTCCACCGGCGCTTCCCTCGTTATACCAAATTTTCGCATAATATACACAAGCATTGCATCCAACACCAGTACCAGCACCAGGCACCAGCACCAAACCCTTACTCTCGCGCTATTAATTTTATGCAGACCCGCTGAAAGAGCTCAACGTATACACGACGCGCGTACATAGACGCACAACGCCTACGCGGCACTTCCAAATTTAATTAGACCGTGTATCAAACTTATACCTTCGAGCCTTCGTTGTATACGCGGTTCCCTCCGATAACGCTGCGAGCCTGTTTCCACTCCGATTATTACATCCTTGTTGCTTAACCTGTTAAATCGCGTGCAACGATCAACGACCTTGTCTTGTATTCGATTTAATGACGACAACAGGACTTCTGTACTTCTCTAATGATTATCAATCTATCACGTAGAAAATTCTTAAGTTCTATACATGAACGAACGTTCTAATGGCGATCGGTGAAAGAATATAAATAAAAAAAAAAAAAAAAAAAAAAGGAAAAAATGAGAAAGAAAAATGATAGAAAAAATAATGATAATTAGCACTATGGAATAATAACGAATAGGATGGCGTAAACGAGCCACGCATCGGGCAATGGCCGAACGTGTTTGCTGGCGCGAACGGACACGTTCGAGACACGTACCAAATGTCACCGGTAACGCCGTTGTTGAAGGCTCACAACATTGTCCCGGCGACTCTTCTCTCCTTCCCTCTCGAGTTTCCTCCTCCTCTCCTCGTCATCCTCCTCGTTGGCTCTTCGCTTGAGTGGCGTACCACGTGCGCCGCTAACGGCACTTCCGGAACGCGCGTTCTCGTTTTAACCAGCCCACCTCCTCTCAAACCCTCCTCCTCCACTTATCTCATGAGCTGGATATAGCTCGTTTCAAACGTCACTGACCAACCAACGCTTTTCCAATGTACTGCTTTTATTTTCTTCTTTTATCATCTGATTGATCCTCTTGTTCGCCTCTTCACTTGGATATTATCGGGAAACGATCGCTCGACGAAAGATCCGATAAAGATTTCTTTTCCTTTATTTCATTTTATCGAACGAAAGGAAATCCATTGTCGAAGGAAAAATTATCATTGATTTTTGTTATTGAAGATAAATAGAAAAATGTTAAGTTATAAAGGACGGCGCTGTAACTATTTTCGTATGAAATTCAATGCTCGAAACTTTTTAATAAAGCATTTCTCGTGTCACCTTTATGGAAAACAATGCATATACTTTCTTTTCATTCGCGAAAGATATTGAAGTTCAACCGAGGAAAATTTAAGATACTCCGTATATTACTCGAAAGTAGCAGAGCACTTACTTTCTATTCGGACGGATAATACACGAGTCGAAACGTTTTCGCAAAGAATAACTGTGACGCGCGGTAGGCAAGAATAAAGTCGATGGAATATTATTATACTGCATCATAGTCACCGGCAAGGCGCAAAGAAAAATCCTTTGCATCTGCAGCTGACTAAGGCGGAAGTATAAGTAATGGTCGCGCGAATTTTCACCGTGCTGGACGCGTACTGTTTTCTCTACGTATCCCTACATGCATACATGCATGCATACATACATACATACATACATACATACATACATACATACATACATACATACATATATATATATATATGTATATAGGGTATGTGCGAAGAGGCCGTCTCATTTTTTCTGTTATTCCTGTTAAACGCGAGGAAATTTCAACATGATAAATAAATTAAAGAAGGGAAAAGAGAAAACTGTATGTCCTTCGTAGCTTAATAAAAAACATTTTTCCAGCAATTAATTTATACAAAGACAAAAGTGTTACTCCTTTGAATTATTTATACATCTATTTTAGAATTCCTACCAACGGAAGAGTCGGAAACAACTAGGATAGTTTAATGACGATAATTATGTATAAAAGTGGCGCAGAAATACACGAGAGATTCCAGCTCTTTAGCCAACGTTATAAAAGAAGCATAGAATGAAAAAAACAACGAGAGAGAGGGAGAGAGAGGGAACAAATGTAAAACCACATTTGTACCTAACTCGTTGTACTACGATACACGGTTTTAACATCACCACCGCGAGAATTTAGTCCAAGGAACGATCACGTTGGTCATTAAGCAGCTAGACACATTCTCACGTTCCGCGATTCTACCGCTAATTGCTGTCAAAAAGAAATTAATTGCCGATAATTACCATAATTATACGCCCACGCTACGAGTATTAATATTTATGCAATTATTAAAGCAACGCAATCTCAACGGACCTGTTTTCTTTCCATCTAATGGGGCAAAAAAGAAACTAAGGAAAAAGAAATATATATATATATATATATATATATATATATATATATATATATAATAAATATAATTTATCAAAAGAAATTGAATCTGATAATGGAAAGAAAAAGTAATGCAAATAAGAAGAACAAATGTCTAGAATATCGGGGACATTATGATATCTCTGGTAACAAGCCCACGTAGTGATACTATTATATCGTGCAGCGTATACGCCTTTGCCAGAACTCATCGTTAACGCAATAATTTCGTGACATTGTTCGCAAAATTTATGCTTCTATATGCGAAATACAGTGCTCGAGCTCACACACGGGACTCGGCCTGTTTTCCTCGCAAACTAACGCATGATGCTACCATTCTAAACGCCCAGATGTAAGGGAAACGTAGATATATTTTCGATCGATAAGATTGCGTAATGGTTATTACGAAAATGTTATCGTAACCAAAAGGTAAAACCTTAGGATTCTTGCAAGAATAATAATGCATGCGAAATGAACGTGTGAAAACAAGGAAAATTTTTCAACCATCTCAAGCACACGGTTAATGCAACGACGATATTCCAGTGATGAGAGAGAGAGAAAGAGAGAGAGAGAAATGTAACTAAATAATAATAGCGGACAATTATTTTGTGACGACTTAACCGTACGACTCTACTTCCGCATCTAAACTTTTCCACCTACCCAGCAAATTTATAAAACTTTCCGCTCTTATAAATTAACAGCAGCGTGTCCGAACTTACTTCTGAATGAGTTCTAAAAAGAAAGGAAAAAAAAAAAAGAGAAAAAAGAAAAGAGAGAGAGAAAGGTAAGGAAAAAAGAAGAAGAAGAAATAAAAAGAAGGAAGAAAGAGAGAGAAAAGAGAGAGCGAGAGAGAGAGAGAGAGAGAGAGAGAAAGAGAGAGAGAGAGAAAAGGAATTAAAAACCGCGAAAAAGAAGAACAGAAAGAATGGAAATCATAAATTCCCTTTTTAATGATTACGCCCGGCCTCAAAAATAAATCCAACAATAGCCGAACGTTTTTCCAGATAATACAAGGAGAGCAAACATTAGTTGGGATGTTCGCCCCTTTTTGTCCAACCCTTTTACCTTTGCACGTTCACGCATTTGGAATTCAGTCGCCACGATCCGAGAATCTATTCGTTACACTCTGCTCGGTACTTACCACGAACTACTACAAATACGTGCAAAGATGAATGCATCTTCTATCTCCACATACGCATTACGAGGCCGGCAACACACCAGTAGCAACTCTACTACTCTTCTCACCGTAGGGTAAAGTCCGCTCCATTACCATCCCCTAAATCACACTGGTAACGTTTTTGGGACGGTCGAAACTCGGAGCTCTCGATGTTTTTGGCCTCATTAGTAGCCATCTCTCGGCTTGATGTGGTACACGAAGGAGGGGGTTCCTTGCTTCGTCGAGGAAGAGGAAGAGGAAGAGGAAGAAGAAGAGGAGAAGGAGAAGATACGAAAGGGAGCTTAAACGAAAGAGAGAGAGAGAGAGAGAGAGGGGAGGGGTTGATAGAAAGGGGAGAGAAAGAGAAAATAGGGGTGAGGACGAGAGTGGTTTCTGCTCCGCTCGAGGGCGGTTACAATGACTGCGATTAATATTCCCAATTCTGCCGAGAGTCCCGTCGTATCTTTCCCATGAGCAAACGTTCCACCTCTACCCGTTTCGTGCATTTGGACTTTGAAGTAGAACCACTAGGACCACCAACGTCAACGTCCCATACCACTAACTTTCGACCTCCTGTTACGTCCGATTTCGACTCATTCTGGTAATTTCTACGATGGAATTCGCAACGTGACAATCGTTCTTGTATCATTCTTGTTGTTATCTTGTTTTTGCTTTTGAAATAATGACGATGTAAAAGCAATTACACAGAGATCAAATATATACAGAATAATTTTTCAAATATGCCCGACAACATTAAAAGTTTATGAAAATTTTTAACTTTCTCTGTCCTCTCTCTCTCTCTCTCTCTCTCTCTCTCTCTCTCTCTCTTTTGCCTTTAAATTCTCAAAACCTATTAAACATGTAAAAAGCACAAAGAAAAAAAAAGAAAAGGTGAAAGAAAGAGTAAAGAAATTCAACGCTTCTCGTTGGTACGTTAATCGTAGGAAAAATTAAAAGTGTAATCAAGATGACGTAACGCATATTACATTTCACGTCTAACAGTAAATTCCATTAGGTACACCAAATGCATACATACATTCCACTTTTCTACGAACGACCTACGTGTTCCTGAATATTCGAATAAATTTATCACGAAAAAAGACGATTCTGCACAGTGTTTTTCTGCACAATTAAAAGAAGAAGTATCGTAGTAATTGAAAATCATTTCTAATAATGGATCATTCTTTGATATATGAAAATGTTTTTTTTTCAAATGTGTAATATATATATATATATATATATATATATATATATATATATATATATATATATATAAAAAGAAAAAAAGAAAAATCTTAAAACTTTCTAATGCCAAAGAATAAATGAAATTTTCGAATTTTTTATTTAGAAACGAAGGAAAAATCAGCTTGATTTATTCGATGGAATAATTCTTGTTAGTTTTAAAGAGAATAAAATATACGAATGTTAAAAGAGAACGAATTGTAAATATGAGGAATAATCTACATAGTCACATCAAAGATACGACATATACTAAGGACTAGATATATATTAAGTCCAATGGTAGAAGAGAACAGTCAAAGGAGAGGATCGAGTAAGAGGAGGTGGTCTATGGAGTAACTAACTCACATATCTATGCTCTCGTGTAGTACGGTTGTTGCCCTACTGGCACCTGATAGCTAATTACTCTGGATATATGTACATACATACACGCTTTATAAACGCATCCGCTTAAATCACTCCCTCTCCTCTTCCCCACCTCCCTCTCATTCTCTCTCTGTTATCTTACACATGCCGAAAAATAAATAAGTCTATTAAATAGGGAATACAAAATTGTAATTAAATCCTTTGATACAACGGAACAAAATAAATCTTTAATTAACAGTATACAGTGAAAGAGCGAGAAGGAATGGATCGATTGTCTGTTAAATACATAATCTAATCCCTACGACGATGTCTTAAGACTGAAATTAACGATCCGCTTTAACGAGGCACGCGACGTAATTTTCTACATAGTGACGTAGCCAAGTTAACAATAAAACTGATTAAACAACGATTGACACTCGTTTCGAATACTCAAAGTCAATAAATGTCAATTTCACGAACGATTGTGATAAAGAGAGAATGATAATGATGATGATGATGATGATGATGAAGGAGATGAAGGAAAAAAGGAATCGTGTTTGGCGAGAAGAATAAAATAAAAAGAGAAAAACAATTCTTTTTTGTTTTCTATCGTCGAGCAAAATAT
Organism: Vespa velutina; assembly: GCF_912470025.1. Lineage (NCBI taxonomy): Eukaryota > Metazoa > Arthropoda > Insecta > Hymenoptera > Vespidae > Vespa > Vespa velutina. Next base: position 7,048,993 of record NC_062198.1, on the reverse strand, counting down.
TAAAACGACGAGGATGATCTCAGTAAGGGAGAAAAACACTAGGGAGAAAAGAAAAACTAGTCGTTAACGTTAACGCGACATATATTCAAGCTTCTTGACCTTTTCTCCGAAGCTTGCCGACTGGAGCAGCTTGATCCGACAAGCTTGAAAGATAAACCACCCAAAGAGAGAGAGAAAGAGAGAGAGAGAGAGAGAGAGAGAGAGAACTCGCTTTCGTGGACTTTTCTCTCGACTCGAGGATCGTCCATCTCCGACGTCGTTCATAACTTATTATTAGCTTTACAGCTCTGAGGTTCACTGACTCCTTGTAGTCAGCCGCAAAAAAATATATGTATCCATCTAGCTACATCGTAATCGTCTATAGTTCTCCAATCCTTTACTCGAGTTTACCTATCAGTATACGTACCCTCCTATCTAACAAAGCACTTTTGGAGAATACGAATTTTCTTAGAGAAATGTGTGCAACATGAAATCAAGGAGAATGAGATAATAGAAGAGAGATGGTTGAATTTATCTAGTCGAAAATATCCTCTCTCGGTAATATATTTAAAATAGGAAAGAGAGAAAATAGAGGGAAGAGCTCTCTTGGATTCCGTAAGAAGGAGTTTGGCAAGTTTGTCAAATTGATTGACCCTTTCCAAAGAATAATTTGCCAAAGGTTGAAAACGCAAAAGAGACGCAACTACGACGTACCTTCGGTTGTGAACAGTGCTTAAGCTAACGTTCTATCGACATGCTTGGGAACTGGAGCTGGTAGGGCAGCTGCTGCTAAAGTATGCATGAGCAGAGACTGTTTTGTATCGGTATACTCGGCGCGTGCAGGTACTGCTACACTAGTGCGCTCTAGATTGTTCTGCTATCGTTACACGCACACATACGCACGCATACACAAACAAAGAGAGAGAGAGAGACACATATACTCTGACGCGCGTGAACCGCGTATAGTCTCTGATACTACCGACCATTTGATTAAGGTCGATAGGGACGCCTCGTCGATGTAATCCGGCTCGTTAACCGGAGAACAAATCGAGAACAGACTATGAGAGTTTCGATATTAATTAAATGGTTGTGTATAAAATGAGAGAGAGAGAGAGAGAGAGAGAGAGAGAGAATGAGAGAAATAAAGAGAGAGAGAGATAGGAGTGTATTGGAATGAGTTTGTAAAATCGAAAGAAAAGGAAACGGATAATCGCTTTATCGCTTAAGAACCTTCCGAAGAAACAACGTGCCTTTCCGCTGTTGACCGTGTCGCGATAATCGAGCAACTTTATTCCCGGCTGCGTTCCAACGATTTTCCTAGGTCGAAGCTTAATTATCCTGCTGTACCTTCTCTCTCCCTCTCTCTCTCCCTCTCTCGAAATGCTAGTGCCTGAGCCTGTCGCACGTAGATAGAACACGCGTAAGCCGCGCTAACTAATCCACTGCCTTTGACGTTTCGAAAGTCGACGATCTCATCGTCATTTTCGCAAGTAAACGGAAAGACGATTTTCATGAAAACAAAAAAAAAAGCGAATATGACGAAAGGTATGACGAAATTCAAAGCGAAAAGGTATGTAATTTTCTGAAATAATATTCTTTCGAGGAAGATTATCAACAGTCGAAATAATTATTCTACATTTGTAATTGGACTAACGACGTATTAAAAATTTACCCGTGTTTATTCCTTTGATTAAAATCGATACGAGTTAGCTATACATTTATTTTTCATGAACGAATACGAACCCTCTACGGTTTGAATACTTTCACGAACGATAAACATCCATTCGAATAATTTCCATCGTGTCTCTCTTTCTCTTTCTTTCACTCTCACTCTCTCTCTCTCTCTCTCTCTCTCTCTCCTCTTCCGGATACTACGGATTACCTTTGAGACTATCTTAGCTAGACGCGTCATAAAAGACAATGTTCAATGAGTTGTCAAGGCGGACTAGGGGCGGATTCCGGACATACGATATTAAGCTTACAAGCCGTAACGATATTCCGCCCATTGAGTTTTATAGAGGTGTCCCAGTATTAAATCGAAACTGCAGCTAGCTAGGTCGAAACAGATCCTCCCATCCTTTTCTCCTCTAAGCGGTTCCTTCGTTTTTCGCACAGAGAAACAATGTTTCCATTTATTAGATCCAAGGAAACTTTTCAACATCTTACGATCTTAAAATTAACTTGAAAATTATTTTATTCGGTGAATACTTATACTTTGAAAAATTTTTATTAAAAGAAGAACAGATTATAAGAATGAAGTTCTCTTATTGCATAATTGAAAAAATTGAAAGATCTATTACGACATTATCTTAGAAATATATATATAGATTTTTTTTTTTTTTTCGAATCCACTATCAATAACTATGTTCATCATTATCATGAGTAAATGTTGAACCACTCGGAAATCGGTATATAAGCTATTCCTGAAGGCTTCAATCCAGTACGACAATCTCGCAGGTACATCGCACAAGGCTGCTAACTCTCGGACAAGGAGCCAACCTTTAATGTACGAGTCGTGTTCGAAGTGAAACCTGTTTGGGATAGTTACTAGACGTAGTCGAAACTTCGACTGATACCTAGAGCTTCCCTGGCCCGTTCTCAGTTTGCGCCCGCGCACTCTCGTTCTGCACGTCTATACGAGGCCGAGAACGCTCACTGACCTCAGGTTTGGCTGCCTCAGGGTATAGTACTCACCGTGTCAGGGATATTCTCTGTATTTCTCTCTCTCTCTCTCTCTCTCTCTCTCTCTCTCTCTATCTATCTATCTATCTATCTATCTCTCCATCTCTTTCTCTCTAGCTCACTTTAGACACCGAAGAGCCAACCGACATTACGAAGATAATTGTGTTCCGTAAAGCTCGAAGACTACGAGTAGCATGTTCGATAAAACTTTTTTTTTCTAAACTCTTCGGATCGAACATGAAATGTTCTCTGAAACTTCTTTGATATTTTAGTAGTTAAAATACAAGGGAGCAGATAGAAAAAAAAAAAAAAAGAAAAAAAAAAAGAAAAAAAAATAATAATTCACGTTATTCTTTTTCCGTCCACCTTTAGAATATCAAAATGAAATTGTCGTAGAATCACGTTGTTGGAAACTCGAAGCGACATCACTCGCATCGTAATGTACGTAACACTTTCGGCATTGCTTTTAGTCCTACTACAGAGCCACAAGCGTAAATAATGCACGCTTTGGACCCGTTACACCAACCAGCTCGTCTAATTACAACGCGAACTTTATAAGGGCATGCGTGCGAAGTGCACACGAAGACGAAGTCTCTCTTATGCGACTGAAACGCTATAGGAATGGTGAACGAAATCATTTTGCTTTTACGTCTTTGCTCAGCAAAATTTTACCTCGTTATCCCGGTCGTTTGCTTTTATAGCGTCTCTCATTCGTAGATATAACGATGTCAAATAAAATTCTGTTTAATCGATAAATACTCACGATCGAGATACATGCGATCGAACGCGAGAAAAAGAAATTTAACGTTAAAGTTAACATTAGCGGGTGCTGTGCCAGGAGGAAGTTACAAATAACTACGACACGTCTAGGCGAGTTAAGGTGATTCTGTCTGCTCGTCCAATTATCGTGGTAACTGCATCGTGACGCGGTCTGGACCACTACCGTAACCTTTAGCAGGAAATACCCCGTAGGAAAAGCAGTAAAGGTAGCGTAGTACAGCAGAGTAGAGCAAAGCAGAGTAGAGTAGAGTAGAGCAGAGCAGAGCAGAGCAGAGCAGAGCAGAGCAAAGCAGAACAGAGCAGAGCAGAGCACAGTACAGTACAGTACAGTACAGTACAGCAGTGCACAGCTCAACGCAACATAGAAGAACAGAGAACGCTCGACAGTGAGAAAGGACGGAAGGAGAAGTGGAGAACGAGAGCCGAGGAGCGAGAGAACGTTATTAACGGACGAACTTTATCGTTACTCTTGTACTTCTCGAGCAAACAGACGCGCGATGATACGCCACGATGATAAACAGCCCGGCAGTTTGGGCTACGGAAGCTAGATATTGCCGATGCGCTACAACTTCCACTGCTATACTTAATTTCCTACCCAACCTTTTCCAACCTCCTCCTCTCTCCCTCTCTCCCTCTCTCTCTCTGTCTCTCTTATACTCTCTTTCTCTCTCATACACACACACACACACAAATTCTCTCTCTCTCTCTCTCTCTCTCTCTCTCTCTCTCTCTGTCTGTCTCAGCCTCCACTGGCACTACGGGTCCGAGCCAGCGATGCACTTTATGAATAGCTTAATGGACTCCCTGGAAATTGAATCGACGATGGAAGGAGTGAATCGAGTCTACCGCATTGTTACGAGAAACGTGACTAATGATCACTTACGATCAGTTAGTAATTTTACCGTTTGTTTACTATTCGCCATCGTCGTATAGTTACCACGCTTTTCGACTCCTATCCCTATAGTCATTTTCTATGTTCCATCGAATCACAGTTAATAGTAGACACGTTGAGAAACTCGAGGGGACACGAATCGTCCAACGAATTGAATCGATTCTCAACGATCGATACCACTTTGCACAACCCACGAAAACAAACATAGCTCGTAGCGCGTTAGCTACGAATAAGTTCTAGCTAACCATAAATTTCTAAAGACTCGATAAACGTCCGGCCAGTCCTCGACTTTATCCACGGCGATAAATACTCAAAGGGAACGACGGTGGACGTCGGCTCGACGGTAGGATATCGACGCGTTTTACGGGATTTATTTCCTCGAAAGTTCGATTCGGAGTTTCGGGATACTAAGGAAAGGCTCTTGGCATCCAGTTTGCCTCTACGACCAAGTCTTACGCGAGAGCAGTTCCTATTTCGTGAAGGAATGAAGGAATTCGGTTTTGTTCGTTCAACGTGAAACTTTTTTATCCGATGTGAACGATAACGACATATAAAGAAAGAAAAGAAAAGAAAAGAAAAGAAAAGAATAGAAAAGAAAAGAAAAGGGAAAAAGAAAAAAACATATATGTCTTTCCGATTGACATATGTATAATGTCATGACGTTGCAACGAGAAGAGGAGGATCTCAAAATGCATCGCTAACCGTCAACCACCAACGTAGTCCGTACGTCACTGTCTTGAGTTTTTAACGATTATTAACGAGTAAACCGAGAAGCGTTAGATAATTTTTTACTACCAACGTCTAAGAAGAAAAAGGACGAGAGAATGATCGACTTTAGTCTGTGAATGGTAGTCTAACGAGACGGCTCACGAATTAACGAGGTGGAATGAAACGTTTGCTAACGGATAATCGATTGTAACGTATTAGAGGATAACGTGGTTCGAAGTAACGACGAGTTGCTCTATCTCCAAAGATAAAAAAAAAAAAAAAGAAAAAAAAAAAAGAAAAAAAAGAGAAAAAAAAGAAAAGGAGAGAAACGAGAAAAAAGAAAAAGAATAGGAAAAAGAAAACGGAAAAAAGGATATATCAATAGAAAGATTTTCAAGATGTTTCCATTTTAAAGATAACTCGAGCGATCTTGCAATTTGATTTGAGAAATATCGAGAAGACAAAATTCGTGTCTACCGTCCTTGTGGGTCGGTTAGGGCGGTAATGACACGATTTCAATTAATTTTGATTAAGCGAGGGCAGCGAAAGCAGAGCACCTTCCGGTGTTGCTAGAACGAGAACGACCCTAGGCTAGGCTGTTTCGATCCTGTAAGTTCCTCCGTACCCTTAAAATTGAAGGATTTAACGGTCACAGGAGAAATATTGTCCCGAAGATGGTAATATCTTATGTACGTACGATAGACAAATCTTATGCCACGATGGACGGTTACCCCTCGAGAACCTAACGTCATGTTCACGGCCAAACCTCGCGTACCAGGATGGAATTACTGCTACGAGAATTATTGGCATTTCCTGCCTCCACTCTCTGCTATCTTCTCTCTGCCCTTCTCCCATTTCTCCTTCCCCTTCTCCTCCTCCTCTCTATCCTCGTTCCTTTTAACTTTTCCCTTTCTTCTATTAGTTCTTCGAACTTCGTTCGAAACGTTCTTTGCGTTGTGATCTAATGAAAAGCTTTGTTCGTCTAGAGTGCCCGAATGAGAACTAACGAGTCTTTTCCTTATTCACATCTCTCGTCGAATAAACTTGGACGTTTTACGCGCGTACCTTAGACACATTTATTTCTATCCAAATTTCACCTTGGTAACTTTTTAAACAGTGAAAGTTTCATTTTTACGGCCGCGTGATCGTAGAAACGTTTACGGTTGAAATGACAAGTAAAAAGAGCGTAAAAAAAGAAACAAGACGAGACGAGACACGAATGCTCCTGTTTAAATCCCTGAGATACGATTTTATTCTCGTATCGATGACGAACGCATACAGTAAATTCTTTTTCTCGAAACATTTAGAAAAATATCGTACTTGATTCGTACGGCCATTTTGTCGGCATTTCACGAGCACGTCATTAAAATGCACGGGCCGTACGGTTTGTGGTATTCCGCGGAAAGGTCCGTCATCGCGCGATAGGAGCGAACCCATGAAATAGAGAAATAGAGAGAAGAGAGAACAACGATGGATACGTACAATCATACGTTAAAATTCATAGATCTGGTAACGCGTATATATCTGGTCACCGGGCACAAGTCGTATTAGGATCGTCGGAATGATTTCCAATGTCGTTCTATCTATTCATCAAATAAAATTCGAAGCTCAATATTCTTTTTTATAAAATATCAAAAAATCAATCCTTCTTTTTTCCATTGCCATTCGTTGAGAAGGCAAACCTTCAAGAAAGTTTATTCGCCTGGCGAGACATTTTGACGAACGAATCGCTTAAGATCAATCGAAGAAAACGTCGAAAAGTTTCGACTTGTCCGCCCACCTCGAATATTTTTCTTTCCTTTCCTTTATTTTCTATTTCAAAGGTGAGTGAAGTTTTCACGTTTAAAACCATTCCCAATCTTTTGGGATTCGAATTTATTTCGGTTATATAAAAGATTACTCGGAAAACTGTGTTTGAAAAGGAAAGGTGACGAATACCTCGGCACGATTTTGTATCCTCGAAATCACTCGTTTTAGGAAATCCCTGGTTGGTTCGTTGCTCTTTAAACTTATTTCCAGCGAACTTTGTCAGAGTTCCAAGCTCAACGAAAGTCAAAGGTAAGTGCACTCGAGTTCTTCGTCCATGATTTTTGTATTCCGATTACACGCACGAGCTTTCCTTCTTTTAACGCTTTATTCCGTTCGTTGGTTAAGATTGCCAGTGGCGATGCATAGATTTTAACTCGTATAATTTGTTTTGAGCACCGCTCTTCAACGTAATCGTCGAATGGTTCTTTAAGAAGAAAGTCGAGTATACTTTTAAGGAGTTTCGTTAACAAGTTTTCTCTAGAATAAATAAGCTCCTCTTTCTCGCTATGGATAAAAGCTTATTCGTTGATCGATGTAATTAAAATCACGTTAGAATGTAGCTTTAAAATTTGTATCATTAACAGTTAATTATAAACCAATTATATTTTTCTACCTCGATTATTCGATAATACCTTTCTGTCCGATCATAAAACACACTTTGTCGCCATTAAACTACAACGAGAATTTTACTTAAAATATAATATCGTTAGATTATATCGCTGATACAGTATTTCCTCGGACGATACAGTGATCGTAATAGTATCTTATGCCAACGATAACAATGTTATCTTGTTTTCTTGGGTATCAAAATACATTCTCCCTTTTACCAAATACATAACTCAAACGTTGTTGTTACTAGCTCAACTAACACCGCTTTTTCCTTTACTATCGGGCGAGCCTACAAGTTCGATTATATTCAACGATATTCTATGACATATCGCGACACAATAAATCAAATTAATTCTATCGCTTTACGTAGGGAATTAATTTTTTTAATAATATCCAAAAAATTCCATCTCATAAAATATATTCGAGCGAAAAGAAACGTTTGACATCGCTTCATTTTGTTTAGGGGACAATTGGAAAAACACGAAGTTTTCTAAACAAGTTCCATTCATGCTCGCGTATACGACTCGAGTTAAGGTACAAAGAGAAAGAAAAGAGAAAAATAATAAAAAGAAAAAAAGAAAAGAAAAAGAAGGAAGATGGCATATGTTGGGTAAGGAGCGAGTCTCCAAGAGAGACGCTAAGAAAAGAGACGAGCGTGTCAGCGGCTAATAAAAACGAGACGAGAGCCCTCGCGAAAATTGCTCCGCAACGAAATGCTTGTCCTGAGTCTCGTCGTGCCGCGTACGCACATATATGTGTGTGTGTGTGTGTGTGTGTGTGTGTGTGTGCGCGTGTGTGTGTATACCTACACACATACAAATGCAATCCCGTGTATGAGTTTCTGTTCTTATCCTTTTTCTTACAAGCATACAAACGAAAGAAATATCGTTTGATGTTCCGACGGAACGTTACTCCTCTACCTTCTATCGAATTCTTTTCCTCTCTTTTATGACCATCTTCTCGCAGATCCGAAAACGATAACTCCAATTTTTCACAATCGTCCACAATTTCGCTCTTTCTTTCCTTAAATCGAAGGTTTACTTTTCTATTGTCGGCTTATCGAGAATAGCCACATATATTTTACTACGTAGTAAGAGAACACGATTAGAATTTAGAACTATCGTACGTACATAAATCTAGAACTCTTAAAGCAGAATCTCCCATTGATATCGATTTTTCGTTTACTCGCAAAAGTATTAATCGTAATACACTCCCTACTCATGGTTAATTCGCAAGCATACACGAATACACCCATACAAGCACTTACACACTTTCGAGATAATTGTTACTGACAGTCCTGGCCAGGTTGTAATTGCAATATCAACGAACGTTTGTTCCTGACGCTTTGCCTACAGGAATGAGCGACCATAAACCCAATTCCACAGAGAGATACCTTATCAATCAAGCATCAAACGCGCGGTACATCTGTGCTATAATTTTGGCCGATTACTCAAGAGTTATGATTCTACTCTCCAAATATACCTACGGATTCTGCTCATACTGATACATCTATGGACAATGTAATACCATATATACTTAAAAATTCAACGATATCGAATATCGGCTTACGTTTGTACATATAAAATGAATTTTTCTCATTAAATTAAAAACTCTTTGCGTATATATATTTGCTTTTTTATTGACAAAATACGACAATAATGTCTAAGCATATATAGAAGATGAAGGAATGAAAAGGGCAAAGGCTACGACTATTATAGGAAAATATTATCATTAAAGGAAATGCAAGATGGCAGATGAAGGAGTATTGGCCAGTTTGTGAAATTCCATAGATTTAAAGCCGTATCGAAAATATATATATATATATATTTTATAGAGAAAAAGAGAGAGAAAGAGAGAGAGAGAGAGAGAGAGAGAGGATGAGAAGAGGGACAATGCATTATATCTCGAATATTTCACCGACGTGATTCCATCCGACCGTATGAACCTGCTTCTGCATTGTTATCCTCTGCTCCGAGTTTCCCGATACTTGAGGTTGCATTAACTTATTATATTTTATACATTACACCCACTACCATCTTCCCAGTCTACCTTCCACCATAGCAAAATTCTCAGACCCCATAATATCGACGTTTACGATGAAAGCAGCTTTCAGAAATTTGTGAAGCGATAAGCACATGCAATATAACATTCCACGAAATATTATCGGGAATCAATTTAAATATACAAACTATGTATACTGTATAAAACTTTCGAAAAATAAATATCCATAATAAATAAATATATATATATATATATATATATATATATATATATATTTTGTCACAGATTATTAATGACACTTTCTTAAGATTACTCGGCGTAGTAAATAAGAAATAAAATCCCAAGTTAAAAGTTCTCGTGCACGTTTAATCGCATGACACGAATCATCGGTAAATTTCCTAGTCGATCAGACAGTTGCCGGATAGGTCAGCAGTCAAGTCCATCGGACAGGTGGTTAGTTACTCGAGACGAAGGACAACTTGGGTCGACTTTCCATCCAACCCCTTTGTTGTTCTCAAAGAAAAAATATCTATTCGAAAGGCTATTACAACGTCATAATCAGCCGTAGGCGTTGCCACAAGCAAGCTCGTTTAACTGTTGACCGGTCGTGCGCGTTAATTCGAGCCGATTATCGGCCAAACTACCGGACAATAATTAAACTGGGCCAGGTTGTGCTCCGCGAAGTGCTGCGGTTTTGCTTGCATGCTAACCTAAATTCATGGGATGGCATTTACACCCGCATACTCGCTATGAGTAGGCGCATGTGCACGTTCTCTCTCCCCTTTGCTTATACGATCGCCATCATCGTCGTCTTCGTCGTTCCTTTCGTTAAAGTACTTCTACGAAACACATCGTGTTCGTGCGATCACCATTATACGAACTACCATTGGCTTTCATCGTCGTCACACTCGTTAATAACATCAAAGCACGATCGCTAATGCCGATGGGCTGCTACTAAACCGCTAAAGCTCTGCCACTATAATTTCCAAATACACCTGTCTTGTTTCTCCTATCCTTTGATAAAATCGATCGGTGACACGATTCGATGCGACCAGCAAACTCTCCTTCCTTCCTTCCTTCCTTCCTTCCTTCCTTCCTTCCTTCCTTCCTTCCTTCCATCCTTCCTTCCTTCCAAGTCTCCTGTCGATTCCGATCGATTTCGTTACGATGGAAATTTGTATGCTGCGAAGTGCCGCACCGCGTCTCTCGTTCCATTGCCTCTCTCTCTCGCTCTCTCTCTCTCTCTCTCTCTCTCTCTCCTCTCTCACCTTCTTGCTTTTTGTTCGTCGAGAGAATCTCGTCGTGCAACAAGTCTCCTCCAACCTCTCTACCTGTTCTCTTCGACGAAGACATTACGTGCTGTTCTCTCTCTCTCTCTCTCTCTCTCTCTCTCTCTCTCTCTCTCTCTTTCTTCCCCTCAACTTCGATGTACGAATGAATACCATCCACGCAACGGACAAATGCCTTTAGAAGAGCGAAGTTAAGACTAACTTCGTCGTGCCCTCGAGCAAACGTCGCGGAAGATCTTCTTCTACTTCCTTGCTTGATATTTTCTCCCTTTCTCGCATTCTGCCTTTCTCCTTGAACAAAACGAGAGATAAGAAACGTTTTCTCCTTCGCTTTGAAATCGTCTCTAACAATCGTTTTGGGATTTCGCACTCATGTTATTCAATGTAATAAATGTCATTTAATGTTTGAATAATTTATACGAAAGATATTTTCAGATCTTTTATGTAGTGCGTTATGCGTATATCTAGCCTTAAAAAGAAAAAAAAAAAAAAGAGAAAAGAAAAACAGATTAAGAGTTCTTCGATACGATGTTTCATGCTTAGTTATAGATTATTTAGTTCACGTCAAGAGGAATTTAAGTATTGTACAATATCATGGAGAAAAAGGTGAGCATACCTCTTTCCTTTTTAAACTTGGTCTCTAATTGAAAGGATCAAATTAGACCGGTTCAATACTACAGCCGAGTTGGTAGGCCTTTTCAACCGAATCCATGGCAACAGTCATTGAAAAAGTACTTCATATACGATTTTCTATACGACTCTACCATCACTCCATTGCTTTCACTATTACATAATACGAGTTATCGGTTGCTTCAGAATAGAAGTCTAATAAAATATTCCGAGGCAATTAGATAACCGAGAAATGAAGTTGAAATATAAATAAAAAAATAATTAAATTGAGTACAATAATGGGAGTCTTTCAAATTGGTTTTACAATTAATAGATGAAAAAAAAAAAAACAAAGAAAAAAAAAGAAAAAGATATTGTAAAAATAGTGATTTGACAAGTATTGCAATGCCGCAGATATTTATTCCAGCGTGCACAGGAGTACGTCACGGTACTGCGGACAGCCAACTGGCTTATAGAGCACACACATACACAAAAATATCTACACGTATAACACACAAAGTCGCATGCATATCGCGCGGAAGAGCGACCGCCATTGGCTAGCGGAACCGCTCAAATTTGCATTGTAAAATTTTCCTCTGTTTATATTTTCTTTTCTTCCTCTGGTACGGTCCTTCTCTTTTTTTTTCTCCGTCTCTCTCTCTCTCTCTCTCTCTCTCTCTCTCTCTTTCTCTTTCTGTCCCTCTTTCTCTCTCTCTCTCTCTCTCTCTCTCACTCTCTTTGTATATCACACTATTTATGCACCTATATAGCCTGTGTCTGTTTCGTTATTCATTTTTTCTTTCCGCTCCTTTACGCGCGGCCGTGTGCCGTCGCGCTATACACCTTCTTTTCAATTTGCGTTGGTTTCAATTTTGATCCTCCTCCTTTTTCTATCCTATTCATTCTCCTTCTTTCGTTCTCTTCTACGTATTCATAAACTTGGCACACTCGCTTGGCCCACCTCCGCTAACACATATCCATCTTGCCATCCTCCCGGCCATTCCTTCCCTGGGTCACGTTCTTCGTGTCTCATGAAATTTTAATTCACGAAAAGCTTAGCTTGCGATCAACTTCTAAACGGACGGCATCGTCGGTAAGAAACGCGTTTCATTTCGAAAGAAATTCTTATATCAAAGATCGAAGGAAACTATAGGTGATACTATACTTCTCGATTCTATCTGTTTTTTTTTCCTTTCATATCACGTACACGAGAAAAGTAACAATAGCCTTCTCTGATTCCGGAAATACGTAACAAATTCTTAGCCGTTCGTTTGGATTATTTACGAAGAGGCTCGCTGAATCAGATTGGCCGCAATTTCCTCGATCGAAGACTAGCAATTTCTACCTTTGTTTGTCCACGTAGAAATACATCCCGACTATTAAATATGTATTACTCGTTTCAAACAGATCGTTCGTCGGTAATGAATCTTTCATATGTTCTCCTTCTAAATTCATAAAGGATTGCTGGAATGAGAAGCCTTAAATTCATATCCCATGGAAGGTCGAACCCCCATCGAAGAAAGAGGGGAGATCATGACTCGACAAAAGCGTAAGATCTCTCTGATTTTCCGATGTTCGTATACGCGACGAAAGATCGTATTTATATATAAGAATATTTTTAAAAGAATTCTTTTTTTCTTTTTTTTTCACAAAGAGACTGACATCATCAATACGTAAGATTATTTAATTATTTAGATATATTTCTTATCGATTTCAAATATTATCGATAAATAAATCTTTTCGAATTGAAACGTTCCCTCGATATTCCTTCAAATCATATTCGCGCGAGAATAAGCTTGAATTTTCCACGATATCGACGACAACGCCAGCTGATTTCGAGCGTATAATACGAAACAAAATCTGGGTTGAACTCTTGGAAAGATACAAAGCGCACCGAGGGAACGCTGTAAGATCGTATCTACTTCGAGAAGCAGGCAGACCTTTGAAATGGCTCGAGCAAGCACCGAGTATAAAGAGAGAGTGAGAGAGAGAGAGAGAGAGAGAGAGAAAGGGAGGGAGAGAAAAAGAAAAAGGCTGAAAGTAGTAGTAGTAGTAGTAGTAGTAGTAGTAGTAGTAGTAGTAGTAGTAGTAGTAGTAGTAGTAGTAAGCTACAAGAACACGTAAGGAAAATCACGTTCCAAGATTCGAATTCAGGTGTCGTAAATGGACGGCACTATGGCAAACGACAATTCGGATAGATGTTTAACTGAAGCGAATAGTATTGATACTTTTTACGATGAGGATATTATTGAATATAAAGGATTTTTAATGGACTTTGAAATTCTTTTTCAATTGGTTTATCGAAAAATCAAGAATTGTAAGGTAAGGTACCAGGGAATGATTAAAATTTTTCTTTCTCTCTCACTCTCTCTCTCTCTCTCTCTCCCTCTCTCTCACAATCACACGCACACATACACACACTCTCACTCTCTCTCTCTCTCTCTCTCCTTTTCTTTCTCTTTGCTCATGAAGGAAAATGTGTTCCTGACCTTTCGATCGAATTTTGTCATTCCCGTCGAAGGGAATATTGTAAGGAAAGGAAAAAGGTCCCGGCGGCGACAAAGAGATTCTAGAGAAATTTGTGAAGACGATCAAGATCTCTTGAGTGACTCTCGATGAATACAAAGGGAGTAGCTCGTAGAATTTGGCTGATAGGATAGAAAAAGAGAGAGAGAGAGAGAGAGAGAGAGAGAGAGAGAGAGAGAGAGGTAACTAAATCTTTTCTCTCTCTCTCTCTCTCTCTCTCTCTCTCTTTCTCTCTTTTATAAGCTCGAGGCAAATGGATGGAGATGTGGTAAATATCAGAGAAAGCATTAGAGAGGGAGAGGATCAACGTAATTCGACCATTCTATCATTTCTATCAGACTCTCCTCCTTGATGCGAGGTTACGTCAAGAGGGAATCAAATTCATCCGAGAAATCGACAAATTTGATCGAAAGTTTCGCCATTTGAGAATTTCAAATAGATAAGATTCACGTAGGAATTCAGATTAAATATCGGAACAATGAGATCTAACTTCGGAAAAAAAAAAGAAAAAAAAAAGAAAAAAAGTATTGATCACATGAGATTATTTACGAACGATGTTACGATAATCAAAACGCGGAAACATAAACGTTGAGATTAATAGCGAAAGGAAGAAAGAAATGAAAGTAGGAAGGAAGGAAGGAAGGAAGGAAGGAAGGAAGGAAGCAAGGTAGGTAGCTAGGTAGGTAGGTAGATAGAAGAATATAGCATGAGAAAGAGAGAGAGAGAGAGAGAGAGAGAGAGACGAAGAGGGAAAGAGCGGTTTAAGCGTAGCAACTGCCGTCGAGTCGGTGGTCTAATGTTACCGCATCGAGAAGCACCACGATTTCTCACCCTTATCTTATCTGCCGTCCTTCCAGGTCGCCCTACTCTCACTAAAGACCACTTCCACCCACAGTCTCGAGTCTTCTCACCCTCCAGCACGCGCCTCTTCCGTGTCCCTGATCCTTTCACGGCAAAGAAAAAGAAAGAAATCGGAGGCAGAGGGAACGAGGGCAAAACCTTCTCAAGGGAGACGAACTTAAATTCGCTCACAAGGCTTTTAATTTCGTGGATTGACGCGGAATTTCGAGACCGTCTTCTTTGACCCCTTACTTACTTATTATCAAAGGGGTAATAGTATAAAAAGGAAAAAGGGGAAAGAATAAGAAAAAGAAGAAGAAGCCTTGAAAATCTAACGAAGGTCTTATCGATCGGATTCTTAACTATACCGTATCGTGATTATCGATCGAAAGATAAAAAGAGAGAAGATGGAAAGGATGAAAAAAAAAAAAAAAAAAAGAAAATATATAAAAAAAGAAAAGATAAAGGAGAGGTAAACCTCTTATTCTTTCTCCGTGACCTTTTTTTTTTTCTCTTCCCCAATGTAGCATAATTCTTCAATCCGTGAGAGATAGCTCTAGATTCTCCAACGCCTTTCGCTACAGAGTCGTCTCAACGAAGACCGACTGCCTCATTTCCGCTTTCTGAGAAACGACCCGACTCTCGTCGTCGCGTCGCGACGTGTCGCTAGAAGCATAGTAGGTATCTATGGTTAATCCGGAAAGACTACGGGAAGTGGGCTTTCATGAATCTTCGAAATTCTTCGTAAGCCCGCAGGATTTTATACGTACACTTCGTTGATTCGCCAAAGGCTAAGTTATTATTCCTTCATTCTTCTCTTTTACTCTTGTTTTTTTTCATATTCTTTCTCTATTTTCTTCTTTCATACTTCACGATCAATCACGACGAAATCGTATTTGCCATTCGTTTTCTCTCTTTCTCTCTCTCTCTCTCTCTCTCTCTCTCTCTCGTTGTGAACAAAATGATTCGTAAAATTCTTCAGCCGTTAGTTCCGTGCGATCATCGAAAAACTATATCGTAGGCTAATCTCCGCTTGGAAAAGCAGGAGAACATTTCGCATGATAGCCGATCGAGCACGGATTTCCGCTTATATTTTCGGTTCGCAGCTCGCGTTATCAGCCTGAAATTGCGTCGAACGAACTCTCCCTCGTCCGGTGTTAGCCGACGAATATCGAGCGAGAGGGGGGTGGAGGGGGAAAGAGTGATACGCGATGGTTACTCGTCGGAAGGAAGGAAGGAAGGAAGGAAGAATGGATGGGAGGGAGGGAAAAAGAAATGAAACAAAAGAAAAAAGAAGAAGAAAAAGAAAAAAAAAACAGCTGATACGCCAGTAGATTTTTTTCTTCTTTTTTTTTTTTTTTTTCTTTTTATTTTTTCGAACGCGAGGAAGTGACGAGACAAATTCTCGATGGCACCTGAAAATCATCTGTCGAAGGGACGAATGTGAACGTTTACAAAAGAGACGACGTTGCTCTCGCGGTCGAGATGACCGATTTGCTACCACCATAGCGAGTGGATTGACCCTGGAGCTTTTTGATTCGATCAATGTACCGGACACATCGTATATGCCATGCTATATTCTTCTCTTTCTCTCATTCTCTGGCACTCATCAAACATATACATTGGTATACACATAGAAATACACGTCGACCGTCACCAACCAACCGACAAGCATACCAACCAGCAGCACCACCACCACCACCACCACCACCACCGCCACTACCACCGCCACCCCTTTTCCATACCATCGCATCGCTCGATGCGAAATGGCCGAGGATTTATCAATTTCGCCGTAGCAGCGCCAACATTCCGCGCAAACGGCGACTGCCAATTAAAAAATACTGCCGTCGGAATCGACGAAACGAACCTGTCCCTATGTTTCGTTCGTTCGTTCGTTCGTTCGTTCGTTCGTTCGTTCCGACGAGTTCACTGCTTTCCTGGGATACACAGGCCAAGATCGCTGAACCAACGTCTCTCTCTCTCTCTCTCTCTCTCTCTCTCTCTCTCTCTCTCTCTATCTATCTATCTATCTATCTCTCTTTCTCCATTCCTCCCTCAATCCTGAATGCACTCTTCATATTCTTCATTAACGTGTTTTTATTCACGTTGATTTTTTTTAAGTTATATCGACAATTTGAATTTTGAATTTTGAGATTTGAATTTTAATTTTCGAAATAGTTGGCATCGAAAGTAGTTGGTTGCCATAGTCATCCTAGCGATTACGGTATTTCACGAAAAGAAGAAATTGAACTCGAACGACGTATCGTCGAATTCCGATTGCGTCGGGCACAAAGAGAAACGGGATAACATGTATTGACGATTTCGCGCTATACGGGGGAGAATCGAGGAGAAAGAGGAAGAGGGAGGAGGGTAACAGGGGCATCGACGGGGGGTGGGCAAACGGAACGTGGGAGGGAGCTTCAATCTGCGTGCGCGATACGTCAAGTTTTCTACCGTATATCGATCCGATATAGAACGAATTGCATGCCAAAGCAGCTAATATCCATTTCTAACGAATAACGCTAATATTATTTAAATCTAGAATATCTAGTATATATGTACCTATATATCCGATTCTGAGTAAAAAGTTCCAATAAATTGGACTTCGATATAAACCACGAATTAGTTATATAAAATTAAAGCGAAAACCTATCGACGGAACTATTCACGTTTTCATTCGTTCGAGGACGATCTCGTAGAAAGAAAACAAGAAAAAGTGAAATCGATGGGGAAATGGAGCAGGCGTGTTAAATTTAACCAAAACTGTCGACGATCAATCACGCATGGCACAACGTTACGACCGAACTAGTGGGAAGAGAGGGGGGAGGATGGGGGGCGGCGAAGAAAGAAAAGGAAAACGACGAAGGACGACGAGGATCGAGTCGGTAAAATTTCTCATTTCCAGAAGCGAGCATGCTCGCTTACTTTCGCGCGAAATAAATCGTCGGTAGGACGAAGTAAAGGTTGCTCTTTATCCGGTTGAAAGATCAAAAGTGGATACGCTCTCGTATATACGTTCTTGCTTTTTGGACGACGAGTTTTGGTGCGAGAATCTCAGACGGTCGTTGACGAGGACCAGAAAGGGTGGGGGTAATGGCAATATAGAAGAGATGGAAGTGGAAGAAAAGGATAAAGAGGATGAGGAGGAAAACGAGAGACAGGGAAAACGCTGGCAAAGGAGAAGCACCGTCGACGACCAGGAAAAGAAGGGAAAAGAGTGGAAAGGGGCTGGAAGACTTCGTAGCACTAAAGGGAGAACGGGCAAGGAGGGAAAGTAGGTTTTGTAGACATACACAATTTGTCAAACTGCCGTGGCACAATGAACCGTGTATTTTCTCAGCAGATTTTCCGTCACGGAATTCAGGCCATCGCCGACGTCGAATACCCACCTACCACCTCTTTCCTCTCTCTGTATCTCTCTCTCTCTCTCTCTCTCTCTCTTCATCCACTCCTACTACCTCGTCGGTTTTGTTTTCGCGTTTTCGTAGCTGCCACTTCGTGGCGGCCTTCCGGCCGTGTGCTTCT